>NC_056746.1:1046730648-1046980648 GCF_019279795.1 Protopterus annectens | reverse complement strand
CTGCCCCTGGGGCAAAGCTTACAAGAAGCTGGTCTTTTTCTGAATGGCTTAGTGCAGTCCAGATAGTATCGGCGCTGTCTGTGCATGTCTAGTGTGTGCAGAATTCTTTCCCCCTTGTTTTGAGGGTTGGGAAAGAAGGTGGGAAGGTGTATGGGCCTGGTGAAGGGTCACATTAGATACCATCTTGAGCATAAAGGAGGGGTTAGTCCTCATGGAGACTGTCTGCATGGAAAATTACGAAGGGCTCGACAGCCAGGAGGGCTTGAAGTTCCAAGACCCTTCTGGCTGAGGTGATAGCTAGTAGGAAGGGAGTCTTCTAAGAAAGGTATTTCAGTTCTGTTGAAGTGGCAGGTTCTAAAGGAGGTAAGGTTACTTTCTCTAACACATAATCCAGGTCCCAGGGTGGCATTGGGGCCTTCTGGGAGGCCTGAAATTAGAAGCCCCTCTGAAGAATTGCTTAATCAAATGATGAGAGAAGAGGTGTGGGTCTGAATCATAATTGGCAGAGATGGCCAGCATGGATTTTAATAGAGGAGAAAGAGAGGCCACTATTGAGTAACTCTGCTAGGTAATCCAGGATGAGAGAGATGGAAGGTTCTTCTGCCTTTTGATCATTTCCAGAAGCAGAATCTTTTCCATTTTCCTGCATATGTTTTCTTGTGCTGGGCCTTCTGCCCTCTGTGATGATGTCCAGGACCCGTTTGCTTAACAGGGACACCTTGTTAGTTTTTAGTGTATAAGCCATGCTGAAAATTTGAGAGTCTGTAGGTCTGGGTGCAGTACCTTCCCCCTCTCCTGGGTCAAGAGGTCTGAAATCAGGGGAAGCAGCTTTGGGGGCTGTAAGGTCAGACTGCGTAGTAAGGGGTACCAATGCTGTCTGGGTCGATCTGAAGCAATGAGGATGGCCTTTGGTCTCTCCTCTCTTATTCTGATCAAAACTTTGGGAATAAGGGGCAGACGGTATGCATACACAAAGAGGGAGCTCCAGGGGAAGGGCAAGGCATCCACCTTCCTTGCTAGGAGGTACTCCCTGGTACAAAACTTGTGCAGCTGGTGGTTGAGGTGCAAGGGAAAGAGGTCCACTTCTGGTGTCTTCCACTCCTGGCTGATTTGCAAAAAGATTTCTCTGTGGAGCTGCCATTCGTGGGGGTCCAGTAAGTTTCTGCTTAGGTGGTTCGTCAGTGTGTTTTTTGTTCCTTGGTAAGTATTGGGTAAGTGTAGCCACATGGAGGTGGCTGTAAGCTAGAGACTCAAGGCTAACCTGCACAGGGGGGTAAGATTGGGTGCCCCCTGCTTGTTGATGTACCACATTACTGTGGTGTTGTCTGTTTTCATAAGGAGGATCCCTGGCCTGAGATGGGGTTGGAAGGAAGTCAGAGCCTTTTGCAATGCCATCATTTCTTTCTGGTTGATGTGCAAGTGAAGTTGCTGGGCATTCCAAAGGCCTTGGGTACACCTGCCTGCTAGGTGAGTGCCCCAAGCAATGTCTGAGGCATCAGTGGTGATGGTCTGGCTGGAAGGGTGGAGGATGAAGGTAAGACCCTTGTTCATGGCACAGGCCTCTGCCCACCAGAGAAATTCGGCTCATATACAAGGGATCAGAGGGAAAGTGGTCTCTAGGGACAGAGTGCTGACACCAAAGGTTCTTTAAGTACCACTGAAGTTTGCTCATGTGAAGCCTGGCGAAAGGGATGAGAAGGATGCAAGATGCCATGCATCCCAGGAGTTTCAGGAACTTCGTCACAGTGAGGTGACTTCTGGAAGCACTTGCAGGAACTTCGTCGCAATGAGGTGACTTCTGGAAGCCAGCTAGGTGAAGTAGAGAGGCAGGAAGTTCTGCTTTTCTGGGGATAGGAAGGCCATTTGGGTTGCTGTGTCTAGCACAGCTCCCAAGGGTGTTTTTTTGCTTTGATTTTTTTCTCATTGATGGTGAACCCTAGGGAAGTTAGGAGTGATTTGATAAAGAGACGGTCCTGGAGCAACTTCTCTTTGCAGTCCGCCTGAATGAGGCAGTTGTCCAGTTAAGGGTACATCTGCATATTTCTCTGTCTGCAGAATGCTACAGCCGGGGCCACACATTTGAATACTCTGGGAGCAGCAGATAAGCCAAAGGGCAGTGCAGAGAACTGAAACTGTTGATAGTCTGCTCTGAAGTGCAAGAATATTCTGCTCGATTCCCTGATGGAGATCTGGAGGTAGGCATCTTTTAGATCTAGTGTCACAAGCCAGGCATTTTGTGTGAGCAAAGGACAGGAGCTGCTGCAAGATTAGCATTTTTAGTCTGGGGCCAACCAAGGAGGTGCTCAGTTTGGATAGATCCAGGATTGGGCACCGTGCCCTCTTTTCTGGGAACAAGAAATAGAGTAAAAACCTTTTCCAGTTTGTTCTGGAGGGACAGGTTCTAGTGCCCCCTGGGATATTAGAGTTTCGACCTATTTTAATGCCTCTGCCCACTGGTTTGGGGGGAGGTCTAGGTACCTTCTTGGTATAGGGAGATCGCTGAAGGAGAATCTGTATCCCTGAGAAATGATTTTTAAGATCCATTGGTCCTTGGTTATAGAGACCCAATTGTCCTTGAAGAGGGAGAGCCTTCCTCCTAGTTTTTGATGAGTGAAAGGAGGGCAAAGGGGGGAGGGAGAGTCATTGTGAGTGCTTACCATAGAAGCTTGGCTTAGAACTCCCTGCCTCAGAGACGGAAGTGGTCCATTTTTTGCTTCTTTGCTGGCCCTGGGATAGAGGCCTAGATGGCCTGTCCCTGCAGAGCTTACCTTGGCCCTGTCTGCTAGGTGCAGGGAAGGCCCAGTGCTTAGGGGGGAAATTCCTGCTGAATCCGGGAGAGTGAACTTCAAAGAAATCTTTTGCTATTTGCATAGATTTTGCTTTTTCTTCCATCTTTTTAAGCACCTCTTCTGCTTTTTCCCCCAAACAGGCATTCCTTATCTAGGAGTGCATCAATAAGTTTAGACTTGACATGATTAGGGAGAGGTTGTTCCTTCAGCCTTGCATGTCTTCTAATAACACATCCTGTTACTGCTGCCATGCTAGAGGCTTCTAGGGCATCATATCCACATTGTAATGAGTGTTTCGCTACTTGACAAGCGGATGTAGTAATTCTGCCAGCTCTTTTGAGTTGGCACCGTCAGGAGAGGTAGCAATCTTCTATTTTAACTGTTCCAAAATGTGTTGTCGATATTTTAACATATGGAACTGATGACTGAGTGCTCTGATTGGGTAAGAAAGTATACACCTCTGCAACCTTACCTATCTGTCCAGAGCTCTGGAGTCTTTGTCAGAAGGAAGAGGATTCTTGGCAGAACTAGTCTTAGTTCCTTTGCGTCCCTGTGTAATGACCTCAGGGTCTGCAGCAGGATTCCTGTACAAGTATTTGAGAGAATCCGGTACTCTGTAGTACCTGTCAGGTTTAGCTGGAGCAGGAGGCAGGGTATCATGGGCTAAGCTGGATTCATGCAAAACATCATCCACCACTTCCAGAATAGGTGGGATGGCCAGGGGGTCTGTGCTGGGGCAGATCCAGAAATTCCCTAAGTCATTTCTTTGACTGTGGGAAGTGTTGAGATTCCCACTGAAAATGTTCCCTGCGGGAGTGAAAGGTTTCCCCAAAGGAGAGGTCCTCTGGAGGGGAGGCAGAAAAGATGGATTCCTCTGCATCTGAATCCCAAACAGTTAAGGGATGTTGTTCCTCTTCAAAAGCAGAATAATCAGATTCCTCAGACTCTTGGTCTGTCAATTTCTGGAGAAGGATGTCTTTGCCTTTTTGGAGTGGGGGCCTGAGTACTTTGGATAAGGGAGACTAGATCCTCTGCCATTTTAAACATTTGAGCTTGGGGTGGGGGAGCAGTAGCAAGATGGTGGCTAAAAGCAGATTTCCTAACAATACCTTGGCTTCTAGGCCTGAGAGAATCCAATAGTCTCCAAGAAGGGTAGTCAGATGAGAAGACATTGTTTTTTTGTCTAGATTCGGTAGTGCGAAAGGCCTCCTTGGAAGCCTGTGCCTGTGTTGCAGCTCTGGATCCTACAGAGGCAGAGACCGCCAAAGGCTCGGAAGATGAAGCAGATTTCTGTGGCATACCAGACTCTGAAAAGGTCTCTGCAGAGGCCTGCTTAGAAAGAGAGTCAGGCATCAGGGGCTGTGAAAGCGCCTCACTGAGTTCCGGAGAACTGACGACTTGCTTAGCAGTAGCATCGTTGGAAGGCTTAGCCTTGTGTGGCCTGTCTTTATCTTTACGTTTTTTCGGAATGTCGACAGATTGTTGGCTGACAGACTCCATATAGGAATTCGAAGATGGAACACAGAAATAATTGTCTACAAAAAAAGCTCTACGGCGAATGGTTCTCGCATTAGAGGGCACAGAACCGGCAACGAGGGACGTCATGGTCTGGGCCTAAAAAAGTGATGCAGTAAGAATGAAAGTCTCAGTGAGAGATCTGCTTTCCACAGGCGAGACAATTGTTAACTTTTTCAGACATCAATTAGAGCAAGAAAAAAGGGTCCTCAACGGGGTACTTAGCTTTAGCAGTTTTCTGCTAAAATTCAACTTCTGGTAGTGACCAACCAGCACTCGTGCGAACGGCTTCTGCTATGAGCTCCACGTCAAGAAAGAATGATGTAATGACGTCGGCTGCCTTGCTTTATAGCACTGATGACCTGACGTCAGACTACAGGCGACAACAGCCAACACATAAAAACATTGACTCTGGTGTTCAGGCCGACCGAGGGCTATCACAGCAGGGATAACCCACAGGTGATGACTGCAACAGTGAAACACGAAGAACATCTGTGCTGAGCTGCTCAAGTGGGTTGTCAGCAACCAGGAAATATCATTATAAAAAAGTAGTGAAGGAAAGGGCATTCATCCCTTGGAATCCCCATATGCTTTTCGTCTATATTGATTTTTATCATCTTTGTAACAAAGCAGCGCTTAGGACAGGAGAAAGTACACTAAAAAAATTAAAGTGAAATGTAAGTAACAATTACTATTAAATAACAGAAACTAATGATTACTTATTTGCTAATGTATTAATATTGACAACACAATTAGAATAAATTACAGTTGTGGAATAACCTACCAAAACAGTACATTTCCTAGTTTTCACTATCACAGTACTCCTTACTAAAAAGGATATCCTACTGAGAACAGCAGTATGTTCAGCCAGCATATCAAAGTCTTAAGCCCATGTACTTTATGCCAGACGCATATCCAATGGCCAGGACGCAAGGTTCATAAGTGATGTACAGATGCACAATCATCAAAACTGAATTGCCCCAGGAGAACCAGGGCAGCCCAACAGAAGCAAAAGGACACCCTCAGACAGAGGAATAAGAAAACGGAGACCAAGAAAGGGGGAAGGAATACTGTATCAGTGAAAAGTAGGGCATCTACTGCTGGGTAAGTTCTTACACAACTGTACCATGTCCTTCCTTATCACTGATACAATATTCCTCATGAAAGGGAGAGTACAAAAGCTACAATAAAGGATGCGAGAAGGAAGCAACCGAAGAACCCTTCAAAAAAACACAAAGAATTACCCTGGCAAAACAAGCTCTGGCCCTAGACGCTACATCCAACTTGCACTGCTTAGTAAAAGTACGAACAGAAGACCAAGTGTCAGTTTCCAAAATGGATCTAGCATTCAGACCCTCAAACAACACCAGAAGAGGCTACCACCCTAGTGGAAGAAAGCTGCTTACCATGAAAAGAACAAAAAGAAATAGTCTTAGAAATCCAAGAGATGGTTTGCTTAGAAACAGCCAAACCCAATTACTTAGTATGAAAGGGAACAAACAGCTGCTCAGATTTCATAACACGTTTAGTTTTATCCAGATAATATCCAAGTTGTCTATGCAAATCTATAGTATGTAGAATCCTCCCACAAGAATTATGTTGTGAAGAGAAAAAATACGGAAGGTGGATGGTCTAAATTAAAGGACAAGGTCCTGACCACCTTGGGAATAAATGAAGAATACGTGTGAAGAGAAACTCAGAAAAATCCAAAAAGGGGAAGTGACACAACAGCATAGAGTTCAGAGACCCTCTTGGCAGAAATAAAAGCCAACAAACAACAAAGTACAAAACTGCAAAGTAGAGGAGGGCTGTGGGTTCATAAAAAGGTTGAGACAATTTTTCCAGAACAAAATTAAGGTCCCAAGAAGTTGGAATGGGCTTTCTTGAGGCCTAAAGTGAAGGACACCTTTTTAGAAATTGTTTAACTTCAACTCTAGAGAAAAGAGTTGGATCCAAGGGATGACAAATGAGCTTTAACAGATAAATATAACAGGCCAGAACTGAGCAACTCACACAGATAAAGAACAGTAGGAATACCAATGAGAAAATATTTTTCATTTAGCAACACAGGATTTCCTAGTAGTGGGTGTTCTTGTCTCCTGCAAAAGCAGAAGCACATCCTCAGAAAACTGGTGTCAAAAATGGATTAAAATCCTATGACCCAAAGAGTCAAATGCAGGCTGAAGAGATGAGAGTGAAAAAGAGAGCCCTTTGTCCTGTGTGAGGAATCCATTCTGTGGGGTAATCTGCGATGATTGCCCCTAACCAGAAGAAATAGAAAAGGGAAACAAAGTTATCTGGGCCAAAAGGGAGTTGCCAATAAGATTCTGGGTCTGTCCCACATTATCTCATGTAAGACCTTGGGCAAAAGAGGAAGAGAGGACTAAGCATAAAGAAATATCCGTTTCCAAGAAAAGAACATGGTGTCCACTTTCCAAGTCAGAGGACTCTGCATCCTGGAACAGAACCTGTTGCCTGTAAAGAGGGGAGGAGTACCACATCTAAGGATAATGTCCAGGAAGACTGGTCTGTGAAGCATCCATTCATGAGAATCTACTCTGGAACTGCTCAGGCTGCCTGCCACAAGACTGGGCTCTGAAGAAACCACCTGAAGGATCAGATAACCACATACAGCAAATTCCCAAATAAGAAGAGCTAGTTTGCACAGAAGACACAAGTTTGTATCCCCTTGTTTATATTCCACATGACAGTGGTGTCGACTGTGTAAATCCGGAGAGGACCTGGAACACAGAGGGAATGCAAGGCATGAAGAGCCAAAACAGAGCACTCATTTCTTTGATGTTGATGTGGTCAGTTTGTTGTTGGGGAACTGACATTCGCACGCTAGGCCAGTAATCAAGGCGCTTAAATCCTCACTACTGACACTGGAGGGGGACGTGCACTTGGAATTCAAATGGATACACTCCGTATTTCCAGATGCAGACTTCTCTGCATCCAGCACAATTTCCCAGAGCACACAGGGCACACACTCAGCCCGGGGTCTAGGTGTCTGTATCTGCCTCTCCCCAGGTTCCCAAGAAGGCTCCCCAATGGCACTGTGAAACCAGTGCTTCATGTCCCTGCCCCAAGTGGTGACACACACACACACACTTGGGAAAGGCTGGCACAGACTGCAAGCTCTACCAACTTTGCCCAGACTATAAAGTAACTTCACTACCACCAGTTACTATAGGGCACTTAAAAGGGTATTCAATTATGCTAAGTGAAGTTAATATTGGTACAAATGGAAATGCTGCCCAAATAGCAAGGCTTTCAGGAGTTATCACCAAATAAATATGTGCAAATACTCTCAAAGCTTAAATATTTTCTAAGAAAAGGACCAGTCACAATGAAATTATACAATATACTTAATAAATAATAAAAGAAAGAAAATAATTAATATGTATTGACAGTAAACCACAGAGTTCAAATCACAGGAAATATTGAAAATAAAAATTGATGGACAGACTTGTACAAATAAAAGCAATCTCTAAACCAAGCTTTACTACATTCCTGACAATTTAGGAGTATTACTATTCTCTAATAACTTACCTGACAGAGCAAGGCACAGTGAAATAGGTGATCAGTCTTTCTAATCAGGTTCACCAAAATAGAATACTCAATACTCAGAGATTACTCCCTATAAAATTTAATATCTAAGACGGCTTGTAGAATCATCTCATCTGGTCACCTGACTCTTGGGTCTCACAGTATCCCCTTGGAAGCAGAAACAGGAATTTTAGAATAGACGGCTACAATGTACATCTAATTGTTTATGGCAGTGCCTGGGGCTTCCCCTCTTTACTGAGCTAATGAACAAAGGCTTCTTCCAGACCCACTGTCTCCAGTCTTATTCAGCACCGTGGGCTGCCATTTTAATGGTTTAACAGATCATTTACATTTCCCTTATTTTTACTGAAATAAGCTAGATGGTTAACCTCTGCTGTCCCAGTATCATCTATTAAAACATACATATTTAATTCAATTACTGTAATACGTGTACATTTCTTTTCATTCTAGAAGAGTGCACTGCGGATACATTTTAACACAAGCAAACCTCACAAATACATTTTCAGCACAGGCAACTGTACAAATCAGTTTGATATACAAATAAAAAGAAGTTATGTCTTACCATAACGTTCCATCTGTGTTGTTCATCTTCTTTCATTCATCACTGATGGGTTCACAGCCCTCGGAACCAAGCTCGCACCAGCCAAAAAAAACCTTGAACTAAGTCTCTACCCAGAATGCCATTCTCCCTGTTACCTCAGATCGAGTTTGTTAGAGAAAAGGAAGTACAGCTAAGGCCACTTCTGTGCAACTACCCTAGGGCACCACTTAGATCCAAAGCATCCCCCCAGGAGCCTTTGGAGGGGGAAAGGGGGTGAGAAGTGATGAATGAAAGAAGATGAACAACACAAATGGAACATTATGGTAATACATAACTTCTTTATCTGATGCTGTTAACCTTCTTTCCATTCATCACTGATGGGACAGAATCCCAAGCTACCTTGAGGTCCATGGGTGGCACTTATGGAAGAACATTCCTGAGTACCATTGAGCTGAAGGCAGCTCTCCCTCTGGAGACCAGGTCCAATTGTTAACGATTGATAAAGGTATGAGGCTTAGCCCAAGTAGCTGCTGCACAGATGTCATCCATGGAAGCCCTGGAATGGAAAGTAACAGATGCTGCCATAGATCTAGTGGAGTGAGCTTTAACTTTTGGCATAGGTTCATTACTGAGGGAATAGATGAAACGTATGCAGTCCCTTAGCCATTTTCATAAAGTAACCTTGGAAACAGCCTCTCCCATTCCGGGCCCAGAACAGGAGATGAAAAGCTGTTCAGATTTATGGATAGGTTTGTTCCTGTCTAGATAGAACCATGTGCCTTGGACAGTCTTTCCCTGGAAATGTCCCCCCCCCACCCGATCATGGAAGCATCCACAATGGCTGTGGGCTGAGGAGATTGAAATGGACGACTCCAAAGTTCTGCATCTGGCCTCACCCACCAAAGCAGGTCCTGTTTGCAGGAGTTTGTTATTTGAATCTGGTAACTAAGGGGGTGATAGTTTGGGAACCAGTGACACAGAAAGAGCCACTGCAGAATCTGCATGTGTAGCTTTGCTAGAGGCACTATTGGGATTGACACCATGGAACCTAGGGCCTGAAGAACTTCCCTTGCAGGAACTGTTGTTTGTGAGAGTATCACCCGGAGTTGAAGCCTCAATCGATGTAGTCTGTGAATTGGGAGTGATACCAGACAGGACTGAGTACTGAACATTGCTCCAATGAACTCTATTTGTTGTGTAGGGACAAGGTTTGATTTCTCCCAATGTACAGTTATTCCCAACAATTTTGCCAGAGAGAGTATAATGTAGTGCTGTTACCAGAAGATGCTCGGTGGGGGTGGTAAGGAGCAAGTTGTCCAGATATGGAAATACCCAGAATCCTTTTGGTCACAAGTGAGCTGTTACCACTGCCATGCATTTCGTGAACACTCTGGGGGCTGTAGAGAGACTGAACGGCAGGGCACGGAATTGATAATGACCGTCTCCTAGCTGGAAGTGAACCAGACTCCTGGAGCATTTGTCCATCTTGATGTGATAATACATTTCCCGGAGATCTATAGAGCACATCCAATCACCTTCTCTTACAAAGGGGAGAATGGACTGAACCGTGACCATCCAGAATTTTGTTTGGGTGACAGACTTGTTTAAGCTGCTGAGATCCAAAATGGGTCTCCAAGTCCCCTGTCTTTTTTGGCACTAAAAAGAATCTAGAGTAAAATCCAGATCCGCTCTGGTCTGGTGGGACTGGTTGGATGACTCTTTTTTGAGACTGCTTTAAAATCTCTGAAGCTGCTTCTTCCCTTTGACTGGGTGGAATGTTGGGAAGTTTTCCTGGGAAATTTAGCTGACAAGAAGGGGGAATAGTGTAACCTCTGGTGATAATGCTCTGCACCCAACGATCAGTGGTGATGGATTGCCAAGCAGCTTGGTGCAGAGAGAAATGACACCAAACTGCTTCCAGAGGTAAGTAATCGGGCTGTTCCTCAGGAGCACTGTTAAGACTGACCAGAGAAGGAATCCCTGGAGCCTTGATTATGAGGACCCCCTCTGCCTCTATAGGGGCGTCTTCCAGAATTGTTACCCCCTCTGCCTCTGGGAGTATCATCACCACGTGTGGCACGGAAGGGACCCTGTGATTTCTTATGCCACATCTTTCCACTCCTCTGATTACTGGAGAATGTACATTGAGGGCTGGAAAACCATAGGCCTATGGCAGACAGGGTCTTTCAGTCTTGTTCAAACCTGGCTAGCATGCCCTTCACTTTGGAGCCAAAAAGGGATGAAGCTTCGATGAGAGCATTCAAAAAGGAAGATTTGAAGGGGTCCGCGATGTCACAAATGCACATCCAAGCATGACGCCTCATAACAATGCCCGAACCTGCTGCCCTAGCCGCCCCTTCAATTGCATGTGACAGCAACCTCATGGCCGAATTGGACATTGATTCCAGGGCTGTGAGCTGCAAGATCACTTTGTCCCTGACCTCATCAGACAACTGTCCTGCGAGCATCCCGGAGAGTTCGGAGATCAAGTCCCTCTGGAACCTCGTAAAATGTGCCAAATAATTCAGGGACCGTATGGCAAAGGTCCCTGATGCAAAAATACCCTTCCCAAGTATTCCACTGCCCTGGACTCCCTGTTGGGCAGGTGGACAACAGGACTTTCCCTCAGCCAAATCCTTTTTTATGGCCGCACTGCCACCACCATAGCATCAACTGGTAACCTTTTGGACCAATGGGGGTTCTCCTCAGGAGGGGAAAGAGTTTTGTCTGGTCTCCGAGAGATCGCCTCAATGGAGTCAGGGTTCTTCCAAGCATGCTGCATGATGAGCTCCTTGGCAGGTGGGGTCACCCAAGAGGTAAAAGGCCACGTGTGAAAAGCCTGCAGGAACATGGACTTCTCATACGAAGGGTTGGAGGGCTTCCAGTCACCTCTCTGCTTTAACATTTGCAGGATGTCAGGAGGTGACTGTGGGGACCCTTCACCATCATCATAATCCGTGTCTTCCATTAAGGACTCCTCGGGTGAGTCCACATGCTTCCTCTTGCATGTCTTCATTCAAGGGGGTTCATCAGTGGGGGGTCTCTGAGGAGGACTCAGAAGAGCGTGTACCCTGAGAACAGGGGTGTCCTGCGGCTTCTCTGCCCAGTGTCCCGGGGGGTGGTTTGTGACAGCTGTAGCTCAGGGGGTGAAAACTGGGGTTCCGACATCGAATGAGTGCTGCCAGAAGCAAGAACACTCTCCATTGCGTGGAAGGCAGGCCAGCTCGAAGAGGGATGGGAGCCCGGAACAGAGAAAGACAACCTCGGGACTGGGGTCACATCCCACTCTGACGAACCCACCCCCACGGATGAAGCCTCAAGCAGGATCAGCACGGACGTGGCTATCCGCACAGAGGATGGAACCGAGAAGGGAGGTGGCTCTGTACCCTGGGCCGTCGCACCCATCCCCCAATCCCCAGATTGAGGAAAGGACTGTTTCAGCGGGAACTGAAGACCAAAGGGAGAAACTCTGAGCCAGCGTGAGATGCACCGTAGGCGCCAAGGTGGTGGATTCCAGGAAAGATGTCAGAGCAGAAGGCTTTGGAACAGAGATGGTCGAAAAAGGAGTGCAAGATGGAGTCCGTGGATAAGGCAACCCAAGTCCTGCAGGTGGATGGGTCTTAGAAAGTGTGGGAATCCCCCTGGCTAACAACAGCTGGTCTACAAGACGCACCACGTCGTGTTCAGAAAGGCTACTGGTGGATCTAGTGGATACTCTGGACAGGGAGTCAGGAAGTTCGATGAAGGGGCTATACGTTTGGCCCAGAAATGGATCCACGGAGGGGGAGTATCGGGTCTGTGGTGCAACATCTGCTGGCACCGAAGTCTCTAGTTTTGAGACCGGAAGTAAAGGGGTCAAATCCAATGAGGTCGTTACAATGCTTGGTGCCAAGGTGGCACTCGGAGCTGAAATGGTCGGTTGCAAAATGGAAACTAATGACGTAGTCAAAGGTGTGTCCTGAGCCGAAGTGGCCACAGGTGCCGAAGTTGAAATAGGCGTAGTAAGGTCTTATCGGTGCCGGAGGTGGGACCGGTGCCAAAACAGGCGCCGGTATCAATGGTTTTGAGATGGCCTGAGCCGAAGAAGACGGAGCCGAGGGGGCTGATTTATGCTCTGAAAGTAACTTTGGGACCTTTGATTTCCCAGGGTTGCTCTGATCACCCGATGGTTAAGAAGGAACAGAGTGGGATCTCTTTTTGTGCTTAGGAGGGGGTGACACCTCCATCGCAGAAATGGCCTCTGAGAAGGGAGACTTGAGTAACCCTTTCAGAATGAGTTTATTTTTGTGCTCATTAAGAGTGCATCGACTGAAACTCTGACAAATGTCACATGAAGGTTGCACCACAAGGTGGGACACCCCCAAACAGTATACACAGTTGTCATGAAAATCACTGTTAGGTAACCTGCCTTTACATGAAGTACAATGCTTAAAACCTGAAGTACCCTTCTTATCAGACATCTTGAGAGAGAAAAAAGACCACCACAGGCCAACTGTATAATTCAACTATAATCAAAGTCAACTCTGTAAAAAAAAGTCACAAACATAGCAATACACTGATATGATAGGGAAAAGAAAGGAAACACCTGAATAAAGAACAGCTAATAGGTTAAACAATACCAACTATGCATTGAAGAAATACCACAAAGGTAAGGGAGGAAGGCCGTACCAACAATGGTACTTGAAAGTGTACCAATGGTAACTACGGGTAGAGAGAAAAAAAAAACAAGGTCAGACAGAAGAAAAGACACTAGAAAAACTAATCGCTTAATAAAATATGAAGATATCCAAAATTTTTCACACAAGCATCAAAAAAGTTTCTCTTAGCTGAGAGCTCGGCTGAAACGTGGCTTTACAGCTACGCGGCAAACGAGATCTGAGGTAACAGTGAGAAGGGCATTCTGGGTAGAGACTTGGCTCGAGAGGTTTTTTGGCTGGCGTGAGCTTGGTAAAAAGGCCGACTCGGTTCCGAGGGCTCGGAACTGAACCCATCAGTATTGAATGGAAAGAAGATGAACATCAGATCATATATTTACAAAATTCCAGCTAGCTGTGCTGGCACAAGTCAGAAATGCACTGCCCTACTTCCCCTGGCATGGCTGGCAAGTACCTTTATCTTCACAGAAACCATACTCCCTGGGCCCTGAAACTGATGGAAGCCCCCCCATCCTAGATGTGGAACATCTGTATACAACTTCTGAATGTGGGAAACAATGTGAAAAGGTAGGCCTGGATTCAGATATATCTGATGAAGCCACTACAGAAATTCCTGTTTGAGATAAGGTAAGAAAGGGATGGAAAATTCCACAGGATGACTATGTTAAAAGCCAGATTGTCTTTAGACAACAGTGAAGCTTCTTCATGTGGAATCTGGTGAAAGGAACCATAGGAATGGTGGAAGACAAGTACCTCAGAGCTAGCAGAAAGTCTTTTACAGATACTACTTGTAAAGGAAGAAAGAGAGAGAGAGAGCCATCATAGTCAAGGTCTGAATCCTGCATACCAGGAAAATTTGATTCTGCAAAGAAGCCTGAACAGATTTTAAGACTGAGGGTGAACCCACACACACAGCAAAAGCATGATGTAGTTGCGATTCTGATCTTGCTACTGTTTGGAAGGCGCCAGAATGAGAAGGCCGTCTAGATAGAGAAAAATCCGGATAACATGCAGTCTGCAGTAAGCTATGGCCAGAGCCAGACATCTGGCAAAGAAGATCAAAAGGCAAAGCAGAGAACTGAATGTGAGGAAGAAATGAAGAACCATAAACATTTTGAAGGTGAATGTGAAGATGAGCATCTTTTAAGTCCAGTGAGACAAAAGAGGCCTGAGAAAGTAGAATGGGGAACAGAGGCTAGAAAGATAACATTTTAAAATAGGGAACCCACAAAAAAGTGTTGAGAAAGGAGTGATCCAGAATGGGCCTACGAGAACCCTCCTAGCTGGGAACTAGAAACCCTGTGCTTCACTGGGAAAGGAACAGGCTGAACAGTTTCCTGAGCCAAAAGGTCCTCAAGAATTGGAGGAAAATGAGGATGGTGGCCAAGTAGAGGCTGAAGTATCCCTGAAAAGGGTGGAAAGGATTTCCAAACTATTAAGAAGCCCCTTTCTACATTATGCAAACAGCCCAAGAATCTGTGGTGATCTGCTGCCAGATGGATGGAGTGGGACAGGGTTAATGAGAAGGAAAGAGGGATTTGGCTGAGGTGCAGGTCAGGATAGCCATTAGACTGAAGCAGATTTGACCCCTAGAATCCTGAATAAGTGTGTCTGAAAGGAGAAAATAAATCTTCCAAAAGGATGTTAAGGGAGACTTCTGTTGTCTATGAATTAAGGGAGACTCAAAAGGATAATTCCTCTGAAACTTGGGGACAGAAAAATGGATCTATATTAGTTCACCAAAATGTTATTCTGGCAAACACCTATTCATCGACCCCTAATCAGTTAAAATTACATCAGCGATTCGCTGAATTTATGAATGAAATAGCTGCCCGAAGCACAACGGACCAACTTGTAGTTCACTCAAGCCCACCCCCCCCAATTATATATACCAATTCCAAGATTGCACTACAGTGGAGAAATGGGCAAAGTTCTGTAGTCGTCTATTGTGCTTCTGGCAACTTTTTCATTGCCCTTAGTAAATTCAGCGACTCACTGAAGTGATTTTCGCTGATTATTGGTCGACGAATAGGTGTTCGCCAAAATAATATGTTGGTGACCTAATATAGGCCCTAGAAAAATCTGTTTGATGCACAATATTATAAGCAAGTTGTAGTTTTCAGTACAAAGGGATACCTCTTTCTGATTGCCAGAAGTACTGTATCCTCATATAAATCATCTTTGTAAAAAAAAAAAGTAACCTATTTAAGGTAAATGACTTCTCTGACAAGCGTTGGCAGTATGAAACTTTAGACCTTGAGGGGAGAGCGAAAATGCTTTCATTTTCATCATCTTTGCTACACCCTCCTACCCCTCATTTGCTGATCTGCTAAACCACTGTTATGCTGTCCAAGTGGACAGCAATTATACTCTGGGGAATGAAGCCACAGAAGGCTAACAATGCAAGAACTGTCTTATCTGTAGGACACTGGTATGAAGTTGGACTCTTGGAGGATGTACAAATATTCTGAACCCTCTACCAACCGTAATGCCCCAAACTCTATAGCAGGTGTATTTGGGTTAAGACAAGCTATAGGTAGGGGTAACTGGAAAGGATTCTTCCGGTAAGATTAGTAAGCTCTATCCTCCAATAATGGTGCTGGCTGCAGACTAATCTGACTTGGCAAGAGAAAGGGTCTAATTTTGAGACCGTTGCATCTTGAATGTTCACCGGAGCACCCTCCGGTGGAGTTTGGCATGGGGCTGTACTAGAATGGATTGCCATAAGACCCAAGGTTTTGAAAAAAAGATGAAAAAGAACCTTGCTAAAAGTTATGATAACTAAGAACTTTGGTCTGAAGAGATGGTATTCAATACAGTGGCAGACATGACCAGCAATTAATCATGTTTACACGTAGATGATCAATGTGAGCAGCTGGAAGCCAAAATTTCTGCAAGGTCAGAGTAATCCATAGAGAGTGGAAAATTTTGAACAGCTAGGAGCCAGTCTTCCATCTCCAGGAGTGAAAAAAATGTGTACAGAACTAGGATATGTGTAATTATGACTAATGACTACACCGCTGCTGAAAAATAAAGTTGCTCTCTAGCCATACCGTGTTAAGCTTACTTGGGTTTGAGAGGTACTGGTCACAGCTCAAGGCAGCAGACCACATCTGCTGTAGCTCCCAAGACTGTCCTTAACACCAGGCATGGGAAGTTCTTGGCATTCTGCAGCTTTTGGATGAACTGCTACTAAATATACCCCTTTTGTTTAATCATCATGTGGCCTATGGTAGGACCAAATAAATACATCTGAACTGGCACTGACTGGCTACCACAAGGAAGCACAAGTATACATGTGACGATTCCTCTCTGGGACACTGATCAAGGAGCCTCAATCCTCACCAATGACACTTGTGAGAAACGTTCACTTGAAATACAAATGGATACACACAGTATTTCCAAATGCAGCTCTCTGCACAAAGTACAATTTCCCTTAACTGCACACAGGGAATGTAGTCAGTCTGGGTTTGGATTTCTTTGTATCTGTCTCCCTCCAGGGCCCCAATAAGGTTCCCCATTAGTACAGCTACAGGGTTAAGTCCTCAGCTGAGTACCCAAGCCAAGTTTATCAGCACCCTCTCTGTGAAACCAGTGCTTCATGTCTCTGCTCAAAGTAGCTGGCTGACACACACACACACATGGGAAAGGTTGGCACAGACTTACCTGTTCTGCCCCCTTCTGCCCAGTGTATAAGGTAATTACCACTGCCATCAGACACTCCACAAGCTACTCTCAGGCCCTTAATAAAGGATGTCCAATTATACTGTATAATATTAATACTAATACAAATGGTAGTAGTTGACCAAGACATATAGGCCTTCAGCAGTGGTCCACACAGTGTCACCAAATAAATATAGGCACTCTCAAAGGTTAAATACTTTCTAAAAGGACCAGCGACAATAAACATTTTAAATATATTTAATAATAAAAAACATAAAAATAAAGAGCACATATTTACAGTAAACCACAGAGTTCAAATCACAGGAAATATTGAAAATAACACTGATGGACAGACTCAAATAAAGAAAAATATCTAAACTAATCCTCACTATATTTTCCTGACAGAACCTAGGAGAATTACTATTCCATACTTACTTAACAGAGCAAGACAGATGATGTGGTGAATGGTCTTGTTGTCAGGCCCAAGACCTAACACTCAATACTGAGAGATTGCACTTTGTAATATCTAAAATTTCCAAGATGGATGGCAGAATGACCTCATTTGGTCACCTGACTCTAGGTTCTCATACTATTTCCCTTTGAAGCTTGAGACAGGATGTTAGCACTGATGTGATAAGATGATTATCTAAAGTTGTGCTAATGTTTATGGCAATGTCTGGGGCTTTCGATCTTTTTACTAAGCTAATGAGCAAAGGCTTCTTCCAGACATGCCATCTCCGGTCCTTTTCAGAGCTGTGAGATAAGCACTTCCATGGCCCAACAGGTGGTCCAATTAACAGTACTTTTCTTAAAGTAAGAAGTAAGCTAGCTGTTTAACTCCCTTTCTTCCAGTGTCCTTTGCTAAAATATATACATACAGTCTCACATGTATAGTCCTTCGCTGTCCAGCAGGACCCACTGTCGATGCATGTTTTTTTTTTTTTACACTAGTAACTTTACATATTCTGATTTTCAAATGCCCTACAGTTCTAATACATTTGTAACATAAGCATCTGTACACATCAGTCTGATATTCAAATGCCATACAGTTACAATACATTTGTAACACAAGCATCTTGCATAAATCAGTTTGACATTCAAAGGACATATCATTCTTTACAGAACTCTAACGGGCTATGCTAGCACCAGTCCATATCATCACAATACAAGTGACATCCTAGTGCTATTAATGTGTAAGCAGGTATTTTGGAGGTCCAAAATGTATAGTCAATCTACCTGTGATAGACATGAAAGGAATGACTGCACCATGGTAGTGCAACAGGCTTCTTTGAGGATAAAGCTGCTTAGACTACTCAAGTCCTTAGTCTTCTTTTGGGCACCAAACCAAACATCTAATAAAATCCTAACCCATTTGATATGGTGGGATCACTTGGCCAGTGGCTGAGCAACTTTTTCTTTGCAGTAGTCTTCAAACAGTTGGGTCACTGGACAAGGGATGGGATACTAGAACCAGCTGAATTTGGAAGGAGATCTTGTACACTCGAGACATCACTGTCCTTATTTACCTGTATGCTGTCATGGACTTCCAAGCACTGTATCTACACTATAACAGTCAAAAATGGTCACAGAGCTGCACTGTTCAGAGATGTACTGTGCAGTGGACACCCTGACTCACCAAGAAATGTAAGCCTGCCTTTGCTCTGCTGTAGTAATTTAGTTTAGATCAGAGACAGTGTTCTTTAGTAAGTTAAAAAAATATAATTAATCAGGTCAGTTAGAGTTTTTCTAATGACGGATTTCTATCCTACAGTACTGATGTCATTTTCCTGGTGATTGAGCTCCATTAGAAATTACTGTTTTATACTTTTAATCATTTTGCTCAATATTAAATATTTTTATTAACATACATTGTTGCTGGTCAATCAGGTTTTTTTTTGTGATTTTAGAATGCTTATACTTGCTTCAATAATTCCCATGGTCACTCCGAAAGCCTGGCTGCTTAGATTATTTGCTATTTGTTACTTTAGAAGGGCATAAAGACACTCTGATCTGTGGCAGCATTACATATTACTTTGGGGAGGGGACACAGCTGGAAATCTGTGTCAGGCTTTCCCAGAAGTGTTTGGATGTGTGAGATTTAATTTATTTAAGTGCTTCTATATCAGAGGTTTAAACTGGATCACACTGCTCTGAAGTATGTAATAAGGAGTTACATTAGGGGTGGACAGAAGTATACTGTCCAGTCCCAAGCTATAGAGCATATTCCTGTTGTGCTCTTAGGGGAAAAATGTGAAATATTACCCCTGTTTAAGTGACAGTCTCACACTGTGCCAGCAGTGAGGATTGAAGCTCCTTGGTTATTGACCCAGTATAGTAAGAGATGTCAAATTACTGTCGGCAGTCCAGTGGGAAATTATCTGGACATCACATAAGGTATCTAGAACTTCATGCTCAGTGGGTCTTGACTTCTTTTTCTATGTTTTCAAGGTGCTGCTTTGCTCTACAGATCAATGACGGATGGACCTGGGAAGTACTGGCAAATAAAGCTCATCTTTACAGTCCTTGGAGTATATCAAACATAGCCACATTTATTGGCACACAGTAATGTAAATCTATTGGGTGTGGACGCCCTATCTGCACATACTCTGAGATTTGTTTTTCATACTTGAGACATCTGAGGACTGGGACAGTTACTTGCCTTTCAAAGGCCCATCTGACAAACCCTCAAAGCACTACATAGTGATGAGGCATTTAAAATTCACTGTTAAGAATAACACAATTTAGCAGCTGCATAGTAAAAATGTGAAAAGCATTAGCTCACTTCATTTTGGGTTCTCATCAAATAGCTCACACTTCAGGAAGGACTATTAGATGTGATCTGCCTTTATGTGGACTATGACCACCATGTCAAGGTTTTCCCAATCAGCTTTAGTGGCATCTTTTGGAAAGCCAACAAAAGAAAGTACCAACCAGAAGGGCTGATGTGTAGCTATGCAGGCCTTCTGATGCCTCCTCTGTGGGAAGGAAACAAGGTCAGCGGCTGTATCAGTTCCAAAAACTCCCTGAACTTGGGGTCATTTGGAAGGATGTACGAGGAGCTAGACCCTACTCACCATTATCACCCTTCTGCAGGTAAATTAGTTTAGGTGTCAGGTTGTAAAGTGGGCCATTCTCTGCACGAGAATGTGGTTTCCTTAAGCTGCCGCAGAGCAAAATGCTGGGAGACAGAGTTCAGAAGCAGGCTGCTCTATTATGAAGATGCTGGCGCGGAGGTGGGATATGCTGCATTGACAGGAATCACCACAAGGATGCTGCCTGGGTTGCTTCTCACATTGAATACTGCAAAGTCAAGAGACTGGGGCCAAATACTCCAAGGCCACGTAGGTTGGGACCAGTAGGGTTACCACCTGTCCCACTTTGCGAGGGACAGTCCCTCTTTCGGCAGTTGTGTCCTGATCAAAAATATTAAAAATGGCAAATGTCCTGCGATTGTAGGACATAATTCTGTCCCATATTTTATGTAATAGTTGCATAAAATAGTTATTTCTGTATCTAAAATACCTAAATGTTACAAGAAACAGAATAAGCAACTAAACTGCTACAAGAATAAGCTTTTACTTAGGCAAAAAAGTAACGTTCTATCCTTTGTACTGACTGTGGGTATGTGTCGGCCTGTAAAATCTGATGTGTGTCCCGAAAATGTCCCACTTTGGCCATTTGAAAAGGTGGCAACCCTAGACCAACATCAGTGCCAAAATCAGATACCCGACACTGGGATGAGAACATGGACACTTACAGAACAGGAGCAGCATTGATCAACTACACTGAAAGTATCAGTACTGTAATATGCTGTGCTGATACCGACCTTAGGGTTGGGTGGCTCAATGCCACTAAGACTAGACTTGCATCTTTGAGAGAGAAACAGACTTTAACACTGTGGTACTACTAAATGAAGAGCTAGAGGCCTATGCTGTTGGGAGACCGCCATCAATGCTTCCCTAAACCTAGAAGATGGAGGAGTTGACACAAAAACACTATGCCTCATCACCATCACCACCTCTACAAAGATATAGGGCAGATCTTAGTGGGAGAGGATAAACTGGCCTTGAGCTCTTAGGAGTTAGGGGAAACACCACTGTCCAGTCTCATCACCACTAATGAAGCCAGCTGAACAGTTTCACATAATTGGTAACTTTCACTGAAATTTCCAGTACAGGTTTGTCCATTCTAAGAAATAAATTAGGACAATCCTGACAGGAGAAAGGAATACACGCCCATTTTTAAGACAGGAGTGCAAGCCAAATACTGCAGACTGCTTAGGAGATGTAGAGGATGAAAAAACAGAAGTTTCACCATAGTCCTTTGTAGATAAAGACTGTTCAATTAAATACAATTTAAGCAACCGTTTTTAAATAGATTTGATAAACTGACAAACCAAATACTTAACCTTTCACATCTCCTAATCAACACAAACACTCAAGAGGCTAAAAAAAGATTCTGAAAGGGAAATGTTGAACAATACATGGAAACCCTCTAAAACAGGGTAAAGGGAAGAGATGACAGACAAAAAAAAAGAAAGTTAGTTTCAGCTCACACAGAGTAGCATTTTTCTTGCATATAAAGTCTGCAGCCCTGGGTTGCATCATCTTGTCCAACCTGCCGTGTAAAAAGACCTGCCACTTTGCTGCATTTAGCGAGCTGGGAAAAGTTTTATCTGCTAAGTAGTTCTGATATAGCTTTTTTCTTGTTATTACAAAAGAGTGAACCTCTCTTATCAAATTACGTGTTTCCCAAGCTGCTTGCTGGGTTTTTTTTGTCAACAGAACTGACAATCTGGAAGATGTGTGTGTGTGTGTGTGTGTGGGGGGGGGGGGGTGAATGGGAATATACTGTGCTTCAGTGCACACTGTGGACAGTGCAGTCTACACATTTTTAAAACAAATGGGGTTGAATATCCAACATCTGGAGCTTACAAAAAAAATGGCATTCAGTTTTATTTCATAAAAAATATATTGCTGAGTGAGGATTTTATAGTTGTTGACTTGCGTATTTGCATAAATTTGGTCTTACAAGAGTAAACAATGATTTTCTTACTCGGCATAGAGATATTTGAATACGATTTGCCTTTTACTTTAAACCTTTTGTAGTAGTTTATGTATTACTTTTCTTTACAATTGGGTGGAAAGCTCTCAGAGTTAGCTGGATTGCAATAACCTACTTGATATACACATACGTTTTTTTTTTTTTTTGGAAGGGACAAGGGCATGCCAGCTCTTAAAATTAGGTTACCCAGAACAGGAGGGACATCACTCAGGCAGTAGTCTGAGAATAAAGATGTTTTCCTTTCAACACTAACATCCAATGCTCATGTCCTGACCTGCCCCATGGTTTGCTGTGCAATGGACATACTTGGTGATTACTTATTCACCCGCTTCTGCAAATAACATTATTCCACATGGCTACCCTGAACCCATTGAAGCCATTGCCCAGTATGCTTTTACACTGCAGCCATTGCCGAGCATGCTTTTCCAGTCTCCACTAGGGCTGCTCCATGGGAATGAGTGCCCAGACATATACTCCAAACTCTCCTTCCAAAGAAGAAAGGGAGCTGCATCACCCCCCCCCCCCCACTGTCAGCTCCATTATGCACCTAAAGTGGTATATGAACCTGGGTTGCTTTGGTCACAGCAAGAGCTTTCTCTCTCTCTCTCTCTCTCTCTACTACTACTGAAGCTGGATGAAATTCTTATTAAGTGGATGGGAAAAGTCCGGTGACAGAAAGCTCTGGTTCCAAAACTTTTTGAGTTATCAATGACTTCTCCTTATACAAAACATGATGTACTGAGTCAAAGACTTTAGACGTACCAAAAAGCTAATAGAACCATTCTTGCAGATGAGAGTTTGTTGTGTAACAATTACATAGCCTTACAGTTGAACCCTGCATCTTGAGGAACAGTAACTTTTGTTATTCTGGTATGCAGGATAGCTCCTACAAATATATTTATCTGATGTGAACGTAGGTTTGATTTTGAGAGAGTGGTTAAAATTCAATGGGTGAGAAAGCAAAGGATGATTTGCTGCATAGTCACTTTGAAAATCTGAATGGAAATGGCCAGAATCTCACAAATGACCATGTAAAGACATATGTGCCACTTCCTTAAACACAAGGGTGAGAAACTAAACAATGTGCCTGTAGCAGAAAGGTAATAGGCAATGTAGTGCAGTGATAATAGGAGTTCTCTGCCTGGAACCAGAAGAAATTTCTGTCAGTGCTAATTACAGGAAATGTGAAAATAAGCAACTATAGGTCCAGAGTCACTATACAAGTATCCTACAGAAGGAGAGGCAGAAAAAAAAAACCCATCAGAGTTAGCTGTTGACAAACCTGCATCGATTTTAACAATTTTAAAATGGGGTTTCATAACTGTTCCTCCTCTGGCATTATAAACAATGAGTAAAATTCCTTTCCATTTTCAAATCATACCCAGGAGATGCTGTATTACTGGTAAAAGCCAAATCCAAATCCAGCTGCTCTTTGCGAGAAGGATGAAGCCTTGAACTGGAATGCCAGTTAACACTATGATGTAGGCCTTTAACAACGTCTTCTCTTCTCATATCCACCAGTCTGTGCATCTGGTACCACTGCTCTACAAAATGGGTGCTTACACTTACAATACGTTGGGATGGTGAAATAGCACACTTGTGTTGGTTGACACTGGATAGTACTGCTGGGCCTTGTGTTTGCTGCAGATGTCCCTGATGTCACCTCCTTTTACAAGATTTTTCTGAAATTTTTTCTTGTGTTTGCACCACTAATACTTCTTCTGTTTACCTCATAGAAAAGCTGTATGTTGGAATGGTAGTTTAAGAATTTATAGACAGCAAAGGAAACCTCTATTGATATTCGGCATCATTTTTCCTTTGTATCCTACTTGCCATAAATCGTTCTGGGATAAAGCACAAAACAAAAAAAAGGTTAACCTAAAGAAGAATTCAGAAGCTTAACCTTATCACATGACAAGGGATAGGTACAAAGAGATGTGATCATTCAACAAATGTACTTAAAGCTGTTTTTTTAAAAAAAAAGCACTTACAAAATCAAAGCCACACATGACCACATATGAATTAATCTGATCAGCTTTCTGAATGTTGAAAGAAGACCTTTAAATACTCTGGTATGGCAACGGAGTTCTGTGTAGGTATTTTTTTTTTCTGCTAGTGGCCGATAGTCTGGATGTACAGCAATCATACAGTCTATTGTTTCTTGCTAAATATACAGTCTTCTGGGGAGGACAGCCTTTAAGCTGACCATTTAAAATGTCCTATCATTCAGTTAGGGTTTCCAACACAGGAGGGGTATCTAGATGAAAGACCATCATCATAACTTGCACTGCGGCCCAAAGGGGAGGCAATCTGGTCAGAGTAAGACAGGGGTCAGGAAGAGTGGACCTCTTTTTGAAGGTGCAGTGGAAGAGATACAACGCTTTGATTCAACTTTAAAAGAAAATGACTCTTGGGCTTTCAATTATCATTGGATATAAACAGATGCCTTGGACGTCCAGGGAATTACTGACGCCTCATCTTTGTTAACTCAGCAAGAGGAATCTGCTCCTTGCAGCAAGAATCTGGAACAGAAAAAGCATATGCCCCAATGAGTACAAGCTTCAGAAGTTTCATTCGAAACAGCCAAGGAAGCATCTAAAAAGGGAGTGGCAGAAAACAGTCTTGGAGGCAAAAAAAAAGATCTATAATAAATGCTTATTCCCACCTCAGGTGACCTGTGACTTGTGCTATACAGCAATAAACAAAGTTCTAGCATCATCACCTCTTAAATTTAACACAAGAATGGGGACAATTTTCTCAGGACTACATTTCTTCCTAGTAAGTATCAGAAATGAGTGCGGAATAGTGGAGAGGAAATAGAGAGAATTTCACCACCTTTTGCAGACTGGGAACCTGAAATGCATCAGCTAAAGATGGAGAGGTTCAGGCCCCAAATCCAAATGACTTGTTCTCAGTGCAACTGACCACTTAGAATGAAAGCAAGCAGCTATTAGCAGGTGCTTTAGAATCTGGTCCCCATAGTAAGCCTGTTTATAGATAGTCCTGACACCAAAGTATGTCACTTGCATTTAAATAAAAACAACTCTTTTAGAACTGGTCTAGACAAAAGGTTCAGTGGCAGGTGATGTCTGCCACTGAAAAGTTTCTAAGCAGTCCATAAATTTGTCCTTCCTAAGTTTATGATACTACTTCCTTCTTTCATGTAAATGCCTTTATTACAAAATGGACTTTTAACAGGCAAAACATAACTCAAAATAAAAGCCATATCTAGTATCTTTTTTAAATTTAATAAAGTTCTGTCAGTTTTTACCTCCCCTACATTTAACTGAAAATAGCTCAATTAGCACAAGATTCATTACTGTGCTCTCTCCCTGAATAAATATATACCAAGTGAAGAAACCCTTAGGCAGGATCTCTGGGCGGCAAGAATAACTTATTATTTTACAGAACGTCATGAACAAAATCCAAATAAATTAACAGAAAAATCACTTTCAATAAAAAAATATCAGAAATATTTAACATTGCTTTTTGAAGAAAAAAAACAAAACAAAAAAAAAAAAAAACAAGACCAGGAAGCCACTAACTAAACAGAATCAGGGAAAGTGGTCAAATCAAGCTGTAAAAAAATATATAAATATATATATATGAAGAATACTCGGAGGGAGGTTATAAACTTTATAAATACAAAGGGGTCCCATGAAGTCACAAGATAAAACACGATGAACAGCTGAATTTTTGAACGCTTTCATTCCTTTATTATTCCTAACTTCATCAGAAAATAACAAGTGCTGCTTCTGTGCTTACAATAAATAGGCAGTTCTGACCAATCAGGTTGAAGAAAAAAGCCTGCCAAAGCATAACAATGGGTTGGGTAAAAAACTAGAAACAAATTCAGCTAATAACTGGAAACACAGAAACTGTGAATCAAAGATAGGTGGTGCTTTAATCATTTAGTGGTTCATTCGAGTACGTTTCTGAAAAATAGGTGACGCTGTCTCATGGATTAAGACAACTGAAAAATATGCCGAGTTAACAAATGACAAACAGGTGGCGTTGTTACATACAAAACAATTGACAGCTTATTAGATACTAAGGATTAAAGTCAGGTGGTGCTGTACACGTTTAGAGGTTTGAGTGAGTACTAGACGGAAAAACAGGCAACACTACTGCTGAAAAGTACAGTTTTGTACCTACCATAAATGTAGATGTTCGAAGATCCACATTGCTGCAGTCCTAACACTTGGGTAGTCCGCTGTCCCAGTCGGCCCGAATACCAAAGTATAAGGCTGACGTCGGTCAAGGCGCATTTGTCTGACATCAGGACGTCAGGGTACAAATGCGCATGACCGACGTCATATCCTCAGTCTTTTCTTGCCCCAGATGTCAGAAGACCCTAAAAAGATAAGGCCAAAACCAAAAAACACCAAACACTCCTGTACCCAATATATGTACAATATATACAAATTTACAAAAATAGAACCCCACCCACACAACCACCCCTAAACACAGAGGGAAGGAGGGAGGGTAAATTGGACTGCAGCAATGTGGATCTTGAACATCTACATTTATGGTAGGTACAAAACTGTACTATGTTCTTCATCTCACATTGCTGCAGTCCTAACACTTGGGTAGAATCCCAAAGCAGAGGTAAGGGAGGATGGCTAAACTACAATGAAGCAGGAGCTGCCAAAATGCCCTGCAACACAGCAGTGGCAAAACCAGCCCTGGATTTAGAATAGAGAGGAAGGTGGTAATGCTTGGAGAAAGTATGCACTGAACTCCAAGTAGCTGCCTCCAAAATATCCTTAGTTGCCACCCCTTAGAAATGCTGTTGAAGTGGCAGTAGCCCTAGTGGAATGAGGCCTAATCCCAGCTGGAATCTCCTTGCCATGATGGGAATAACAGAATGCAATGCAAAACCCAATCCACTTAGATATAGTTTGTTTTGACACAGGCTTGCCCTGAGAACTCAAAGCAAAAGAAACAAACAACTGCTGAGACTGCCGAAAATCCCTAGTCCTGCTTAAATAATAACGCAACTGCCTGTGTACATCTAAAGTGTGCAAAATCTTTTGCCCTATTTTGGGGATCTGCATAAAAAGTAGGCAAATGAATAGTTTGGTTTAAAGCCACACTAGAAACCACCTTAGGCATAAATGAAGGATTAGTATGTAATGATACCCTATCCTTATGAAAAATCAAAAAAGGCTCAACCGCCATAAGGGCCTGCAATTCAGAAACCCTTCTTGCAGAAGTAATGGCCAACAAAAAAGCAGTCTTCCATGACAAGTATTTCAATTCAGCAGTAGCCGCAGGCTCAAAAGGTTGTAGAGTAAGTTTCTCCAACACAAAATTGAGGTCCCAAGCAGGAGTAGGAGCTCTACGTGGGGGTCTTATGTTCTTTGCCCCTCTAAGAAATTGCTTGAACAAAGGATGAGAAAACAATGGTGGGTCACAATCATAGTGAGCTGAAATTGCTGCAGCATGAATCTTAATGGAAGAGAAAGACAAACCTTTGTCCAGTAACTCAGTAAGATATTGAAGAGCCACACTCAAATTAGGCTCAGAAACATCCAAATCCTTTGCTGCACTCCAGAATAAAAATCTCTTCCATTTCTCTGCATACACTTTACGTGTACTAGGTCTTCTGGCTTCCATAATCACATTTAAAACTTGTTGAGGAAGTTGAGACCTGCTGTGGTTCAAAACAGAATATGCCAGGCTGTTAGATGAAGAGAGTGAATCTTGACATTGAGTAGATGACCGTCCCTCTGAGACAAAAGGTGTGGAATTAAAGGTAAAGGCCATGGAGGCTTTCTTACCAGATTCCTCAGTAATGGGTACCAGTGTTGCCGAGGCCAATCTGGAGCTATCAAAATCATCCTTGGCTTGTCTTGTCTGACCTTTAGGAGTACCTTTGGGAGGAGAGGCAGAGGTGGAAAGGCATACACATGAAGATTTTCCCAACTGAACGAAAGAGCATCCACTTTCCAAGCTGTGTGATGAAACCTTTTCGTGCAAAACTTTGGCAGCTGGTGGTTTAGTGGAGAAGCGAACAGATCTATGTCTGGAGTTCCCCATGACACTGTCAATTTTGAAATACATGAAGATCCAGTTTCCACTCGTGGGGATCCATGATTTGCCTGCTTAACACATCTGCTAAGGAGTTCTGTGCTCCTGGCAGAAACCTTGCCTGAAGATTTAGCTGCAAGCTGAGCGCAGTCTCCCACAAAATCATTGCTTGCCTGCATAGAGGATAAGAATGTGTTCCCCCTTGCTTGTTGATGTACCACATGACAGTTGTGTTGTCTGTTAGAATCAACACCTGCCCTGGAAGAAGTAACTCCTTGAAAGCCATTAATGCAAACTGGACTGCTAACATCTCCTTCATGTTGATATGTAGATGCTGTAGTCTGGCAGGCCACTTGTCTTGTATCCACTTTCCATTCAGATGAGCTCCCAAGCTATGTCTGAGGCATCTGCAGTTAGAATCTGACTCGCCTCTGGCCGGGTCACAGAGAGTCCCTTGTTTAGGTGACATTCCTGAGCCCACCACAAAAATTCCTTTTGAATGCAAGGTATTATTGGAATGACAGTGTCCAAATCCTGGCAGTGCTGTGTCCATACATTTTTAGATACCATTGCAGCTTCCTCATATGCAGTTTGGCATTGGGAAGCACCAGAATACAAGATGCCATGAACCCTAAGGCTTGAAGGACTGTCCTTGCAGTCAGCCCAGACTGAAGAGATAGTTGATGGAAGTAAAGGGAAAGATTCTTTTGTTTGTCCGGGGTTAAAAAGGCCATCTGGGCTGCTGTATTCAGTCTCACACCCAGAAAGCACATGTCTTGAGAGGGTACTAGACTGGACTTTATTTCGTTCACAGAATACCCCAGGCATCTTAGCACTGCTATCACATATTCCAGATGCTGAAGAAGCTCGTCCTTTTCTTGAGCCAGAATCAGACAGTCGTCCAAGTAAGGATAAATTTGTATTCCTTTTAGCCGGAAGAAAGCCACAACTGGAGCCAGAACTTTTGTGAATACTCTGGGTGCAGTAGATAAGCCAAAGGGCAATGCAGAGAACTGATAATGGGAATTTCCAGCTCGGAAACGCAGATACTTCCTGCAACTGAGTCTGATAGGCACATGAAGGTAAGCCTCCTTGAGATCTAAAGTTACCATCCAGTGATCCTTGCCCAGCAGAGGTAAAAGCTGTTGTAACGTCAACATTTTGAACTTGGGAATGTCCAGATAAGTGTTGAGGATAGACAAATCCAAAATAGGTCTCCACGTGTTCCCCTTTTTTGGCACTAGGAACAGGCGAGAATAAAATCCTAGGCCCCTTTCTGGCACAGGAACTGGCTGAATGGCCCCTATCTGGAGTAACAGAGAAATTTGCTTGTGAGCCTCTTTTCTTTGTATAGGAGGAATGTCTGGCATGCCTTTGAAAGGAGGCAAGGTATGGAAATAAAACCTGTAACCGTGGTGAACGATATCCAATACCCATCTGTCTTGGGTAATAACACTCCAATTTTCTTTGAAAAGTGCCAGCCTTCCTCCCAAAGGTGCTGCCAGATGAGAAGGCTCTGGCAGCTGAAAAGGCAAGTCATTGGGTCTGCTTACGAAAGGACTGACCCCTGCCCTCACCAGAAGACTGGGCAGGCGAACTGCCTGTTCTAGGCCTAAAAGAACCTTGAGCTCTGCCCCTACCAGGCCTAGATCTACCCCTAGACTGGGAATAATAAGAAGGATAGGTCCACCCCTTAGTAGGCCAATTTCTACTAAACTTTGGAGGCTGAACCTGCAAAATCTTTAACAGTCTGCATAGACTTAGCCTTGTCCTCCATTTTCTTTAAAACTGCTTCCACAGGCGCACCAAATAACACATCAGATTGTAAAGGAGCATCTAAAATCCTTGTCTTTACATGTTCAGCTAAATTCTGATCCCTCAGCCAGGCGTGCCTGCGAAGAACAGAACCAGTGGCTGCCACCCTCGAAGAGGCCTGTACAGCATCAAAACCACATTGCAAGGAATGCTTACCCACCTGTTCAGAAACATGAACTAAATCCTGCAACTCTTTACACTCAATACCTTCCGCCAGAGCATCTACCTTAGACTTCAATTGTGAAAGGAGATAATTTTGGTATTTCAACATGTGAAACTGGCAATTCAAAGCCCTTATGGCTAAAGTGGAAGAAGTATTCACCTTCTTTCCCCATCTATCCAAAGCCCTTGCCTCTTTATCAGAAGGAACAGGATTTTTAACAACAGAAGCTTTAACACCTTTAGGGCCCTGAGAAACAGCTTCTGGGTCTGCCCTAGGACTCTTAAAAAGATACTTATGAGCTTCAGGCACCCTATAATACCTATCCGGTTTAACTGGGGCAGGAGGCAAAGAATCAGGGTTCAGGGAAGCCTCTGCAAAAACATCCTCTACCACATCCAGAACAGGAGGTATAGCTAAAGGCCTATGCTGGGGTAGAAACAAAAATTCCCTAAGCCTTTTCCTGGAATCAGAGAAATCTTGACCTTCCCATTTAAAATGTTCCCTCATGGAATGAAGAGTCTCTGAAAAAGAAAAATCCTCAGGAGGAGAAGCCGAAGGTGTAGAGTCATCTACATCAGAATCAGAATAAGGAGGAAACTCCTGCAAGTCTTCAGCCGAAGACTCAGAAGCCTCTGAACACTGCTCAAAACTTTCAAGCTCAGGTTCCACCCTAGGCCTCTTATCAGGGGGGGGCATAGAACCTCTAATCATAGTAATCAAATCTTCTGCCATTTTAAGCATATGTTTCTTAGGCAGAGACCCTGAAGAACTAGGGGAGACCCCCACTGAAGTTAACCCTGGCCTGCCTCTAGAAGAAGCCTTGGAAACAGAAGGGGAGGGCCTAACCACCTTAGGAAGGGAGGGGAGAACAGCTACCTGAGAAGCCCCTTCAGCCTGGCCTACCTCCTGAGAGGACACATCTTGTAACAGTAAAGTCTCTCCCTGAGAATCCAAAGGAACTTCTGGTAGAACCACCGGCTCCACCGAGCCCTCTAAAGAACCGACGTCCGGGACAGACGGTTCTTCCACCCTAGGCTTCGCTGCCTTGTCCTTGCGCTTTTTAGACGAAGCGGGCGTCGGAGCATCCGACGGCATGTTGTAATTACAACGCTTCCCAAAAACTAACCTGGCACAATCTAATCTTCTCTTAATAGTGCGTTTGTTAAATCTAGCACAAGAGCGACAGCCAACAACGTCGTGCTCAGGCCCTAAGCAAGGTATACACAAGGTATGGTAATCTCTATGAGGTATCTGTTTCCCACAAGAAATACAGTTATTCACTTTTTCTGACATCCGGTTAAATACTGAGGCAAGAAAAAAACAAAATATTCCCCAACGGGGTACTTAGCCAACTTTGATTCGGTCTGAAACTCCGACTTCAGAAAATTTCAGAACGCCAACCTGCACTCGCAAAACTGCTTCTGCATCGGACCATGCGGCAAAAAAGACTGAGGATATGACGTCGGTCATGCGCATTTGTACCCTGACGTCCTGATGTCAGACAAATGCGCCTTGACCGACGTCAGCCTTATACTTTGGTATTCGGGCCGACTGGGACAGCGGACTACCCAAGTGTTAGGACTGCAGCAATGTGAGATGAAGAACATCAAGTAGAGGTAGACAATGCTTAAAGTTTCAGAAGAGTTTTACTGTTGACAAACGGATGGAGCTGTGGCACAGTTTTATCTTGTATGTGCACTGATCGTAGTTGTTAATGTCTTCGATACAGACTAGGTGGGTTAGATTACCAATTCAGAGCACATTTGATATTTAGGTTTTTGTTGAGGCCTGGGGGGGGGGTGTCAGCCTGCAAGCTTAGCTGGTATGAAAGTTCTCGCACACTCAGGAAGGTTTCCATGTTCCCAACAAAGTGGGAAATTTTTTCCAGTAAAAAACTTAAATCCAATGAAACCAATGCAAACACAACTGTTTGGCTAGCACATTTTTGTTGTCTGAGTGCTGGATGGCTGCCAAGTGTTCCTTGACTCTATCAGACAACTTTCTGGGCATTTTACCTATGTAAAAGCTATTACAGGTGGAACAAACACTGGCATAAATAACATTGCAGGAGTTACAGTCCACATGATCCCAAAGTCAAAACACGTATTTGTTGTGGGGGAATGTGTATGTGGTGCATGTAAGGATGTGTTTGCAGTGGCCACAGGTTCTATTCCTGGTATGAAAGGATGGAAGTCTGTTGTTGGGGACAAGAGACAATGCTCAGAGATTTTAGTGTTTTGATTTTTTAGCAAAAGGTGGGTAGTTCCCATTAGGTCCGGTGTAGTTCTCTGTCCCAGCGGATTATGCACCAGTACTTTTTAAGGATATCCATGATAGGGTACATGTCCTGGCTGATGGGAAGGGGAAAGCTCAGGACAAAGTCTTGTTTCGGTGTGCCCGGAGGTTGATATATAAACACACACACACATATACATATTGCACACTTATGCAACCAGCTTACTGTACGTTTTTTATAACCCCCCCTCCCAACAGATTTGTTTGTTTTTCAATTGAATTGTATAGGTTACAGATCACATTTAAAGGTGGGAAAAATTTTGAAATGATTTATTGTGGTCTCATTTTTTATATCATACAAACCTTGCATTTTAACAGGGGTGTGTAAGCTTTTTATATCCACTATATATATATATATATATATATATATATATATATATATACACACACATATATATATATATATATATATATATATATATATATATCTATACACACACACACACACACACACACACACATATATGCATTTTACTTTACATGGTCGACATTTCAGAAAGCCGAAGACCATATGGCTGAGAGCATATGACTGACTTTTGAAATTTCGACCATGTAAAAACAAACAAAATAAAAACCACAACAATCACTTAGCTTCACATTGCTAGCCCCCCACAACCTCCTGGAACTTAAATATACCAACTCCGAGATTGCACTACAGTGCAGACAATGGAAATCTTTCCATTTAGCACTGTACAGAGATTTTAAAAAAGTCGATCATATGGTCTCGTACATATGTTCTTTGGCTTTCTGAAATGTCGACCATGTGAAGGGGACCTATATATATATATATATATATATATATATATATATATATATATATATATATATATATATATATATAATCTCACACACACACACACACACACACACACACACACACACACACACACACACACACACACACACACACATCACAAAACCACGATCACTGTACTTGTAAAAAAAAAAATTAAAATGCCACACCAAAACTCATGGGAGAATCTTCAATCACACAACATTTGAGCGCTTTTGTTCCAATTAAAAAGGAACTTCATCAGAAACAATGCCATATAAACTTCCTTTCTTTTATTACTTGAAAAAGGCACCACAGTCACCAACAAATTTTAAAGAACACACCCGCTGAAAAAAAGGTCTATGAACAATGTTCAGCTTGCTAAACAGGATATATACACAATAGCAGCATAAATAGGTATAAATATATGCAATGGGAAGCTAAAAAATCTTAGATGTAATAAAAATGCACAAAACATTATGGTAGAAAATTGGCTGATTGCAAAATGAAAATAACAGAAATAAATCTAAGGACTATTAGATGCCACTGCCCCACCGGGTGTCCGGGTATTAATGGTTTAATATCAAATAAACTTATCTTGAAAATTAAATCGGATTTCCTGTCATAGGATTTTATTACTAAATGTGTTTAATAGTTTTGCTTTACTATATATTTATGTACTTAGATTTCCAATAGTTGAGACCGGGGAAAACTTGGATACCAAGAAGATGCAAGCACACTGTTACCCAATTCTAACAAGCACACTACAACCTAAACAGTGATATAATATAAAACTCTCTGTAGGGAGATGAGAAATAACTAAACTGCAAAAGGATGTATGTGGAAGAGATGAGAACCCTCAGGAACACGTTCAAAGTCTTCAGTTGACAAACAAGATCTGATGCATTAGGATAGAGTACAGGTAATTATGGATAGGGGAGGTGTCAGAGCCCTGGATCAGAAGAAGCTTCAGAGTCCAGTCAGAGTTCAGATTTAGTCGGATCAGACATCACTGGGATCTAATATTATATACATTTTATAACAGATATTAAATGGAGCTTCTTTTTGAAGTAAGATCTCGAAACAATTTATATAAAAGTCTGAATGATGATCTATATACATTGTAAATGTTAGGTCTTTTGGATCCTTATGTTTCTCAAAAATAATGTGAAGCTACAGGACTGGTTAAAGAAGCATTTCTAATATCCTTAATATGGTCTTGTATTTTTTTTCCTAACCTGTCATGCACTTTTTGTCCAAGTACATCTTAAAACCATCGATAACTGCCTTTTCAGTAGTAATTATGGACACCTAGGGCTTTGAAATGTAGCCCAATAATAAAATAATTCAAGCTTTTCCATGATCACATGTGCAATTCTAAAACTGCTGGAATGGGTGCTAAAAAGGTGTCTAGGTTTCTCTCATTAGTCCAGACAGAGAACTGTTTCCATTTCCTCTCATACATCTTCCTAGTGAAGACCTTTTGATAAGCAAGGATATGTAAAACCTGGAGAGAAAGCTTGGACTTTCTAGCTACCAGTGGTAGTGGCAAAGCCATGCAGGATATATCGGATGAGGCCAAAGAGTGGATGAGAGCATCCTTTGGTGACTCCCCTATGTGGGGGATTGGGGAAAAAACCCTGCTGCATTTGGAATTGTGGACAGAGGTGAAAAGGTTGCAACATGGCTGGCCCCACTGGCAAAAAATCTGTTCCCCCACTGAAGGCCTGAGAGACCACTTGTGAGGCATAAGAATAGTTCTGCTCAGTTTACCCGCTAAAACAGACTTCCCCTGAATGTGTGTTGTTAAAAGAAAGCAGATGAAGAGATTACCCACTGCTATACTCTTTGCCTTGCAACACATGGAGAAGAGCGAGCTCCTCCCTGGCAGTTGATGTACCAGACCACTGACATGTCAGTCTGTATAGCAACAGTGCCTTCAAGGAAGGATATCTTGAAATGCCTGAAACGCTAGGAGGACTGCCCTCATCTCTAGGACACCGATGTGAACGTTGGCCTTTAAGGGGGTCCACTTCCCTAGACTGCCTGTTCTGCGGCCCTGTAAAACATCTGCTTTGTGAATTCACCAGGATACATACTGTTGTCTGATCTTTGTGCCTCAAATGGGAGATGCAATTGCATATCAATTTACAGACCAATGAACTGCAAGAGTCAAGAGTAGTTCTCTCATGTAGTTTTTCTCTAAAGGTAGAAGGCTTATGGAGGCCGAAGGACCAGCCTGGCTTGTGGTGACTTAAGAGATAGTAGATTTTTCACTTGAAGCTGTAATTTGGACAATCTAGACTGAATAAGCCAAGCCACTTGAGAAGCTGTGTCCAGATGAGGCCCTATGAACTCTAAAGTTTGGGTGGAAAGCAGATGAGATTTGTTGTAGCTAACTGTGATACCCAGGTGTAGATAAACGGAGCAAGTAGTCCCTGGCATGTAGTAGATACCTGGTGGGAGTCATGAGCAGCCAATTGTCAAGGTATGAAAACACCCAGAATCCCAGCAATCTCAGGTGAGCTGCAGCCACTGCCATACCTTTAGTGAACAACTAGGGGTTGTGGTGAGGCCAAAGGGCAGGGCTCTGAATTGAATGCGACTGGTTTCCAGACAGAAACAAAGTTATCTCCTGGATCGTCTGTTTATTTTTATGTGAGAGTATGCATCTTGGAGATCTGTCAAGCACATCCAATCATCTTTCCTCAAAAAAGGGAGAATGGAATGAAACATGATCATTCAGAACTTAGAAGATTTGACAAAGTGGTTTAAGTGGCTTAGGTCTAATATTGGCCTGAGGTTCCCAGTTTTTGGCACAAAAAGAATCTTGAATAAGTTCTGAATCTTCACTGGACTGGTGGGACCACTTAGAAAAGCAGGTAAGAAAAGTCATCTATCTCTAAGGCGGTTTCCTTTCTCTGATGGGGTGGTATGTTGGGAATTTTTTTGTGCGTGAATGGGTGGAGGAAGGGAAAAGGGAATGTAATAATACCTTGCAAAAATGGAGAGTGTTGTCTGGATGAGATCATTTCCAGAGAGAACTGAGGGTGTCTAAGGGTAGGTGACTTAGGGTAAGTGACTCAGTAGCCAAAGTTTTCAGATACGAAGGGTGGACGGATCCAAGGTCCTGGAAATTTTGGCTGGAGGAACTGAAGCTAGAGCAGAGTGAGAACAGTGGTAAGGGGAGCACTTCCGCAACTTCCTTGGCTTACATTTGGACTTTATATTTAAACCTTGACATTTATCCGCTGGGTTCTGAGTGGAGGGGAAAGCTCTAAATACTGAAGAAGAGGAGGAGGAAGGCAACAGATACTTAAACAATTTGTTCCTATGCTCAACCAAGGCTCTGTGGATGAAGCCAGAACAAATTTCACACTCCACCTCTAGATGTGCAGTCCCAAAACAGTACCTGCACTCGGAGTGGGCACCCGAGTTAAGTATCTTGTGCTGACAAGGCAAACATTTTAAAGCCAGTAGGTTTGTCAGACATCCTAAAAGGTAACAGCCAACCCTAACACAACAAAGAAAAACACAAGAGAATTACACAGTACAGAAAAAAACAGGCAAAACTTCCAGTAATGGTAATTAAGATATTCCCAGCAACTGGGAACACAACTACCAGCAGTGGTAGAGAAGACTACTAAAAAAGTAGTACAAAAGAAGGGGAAAAGGTGTGATGCTGGAAGGCAAAGGTGGGCAACTGTACAGTATATAAAATTAAAGATAAAACTATCATGTACGTGTGTGTGTGTATATATATATATATATATATATATATATATATATATATATACACACACACACACACACACACACGCATATTATATATCTATACATCTATATATATAGATCTACATTTTATATATATATATATATATATATATATATATATATATATATATATATATATACATATATATATATATATATATATATATATATATATATATATATATATATATATATATATATATTTATATATATAATCACACAAACACACACACACACACACACACACACACACACACACACACACACACACAGTATGCATAACTGGGGAGGGTAGGAGAAGCAGAATAAGGATCAACAACCAAGATAGAGTGAAACCAAGACAAAACTGAAAGGTATTTACCTGAGCTACATCAACCACCTCTGATCACTGTACTAGAAAAACCAAAGTTATGTACTTAACATTATGATAGATCTGTACTGTCTGTCTGCAACTGGTTCAGCCTGTGGAACTTCAGATCTGAAACCAGCCAATTTCAATGTCTTTAGCTCACTGGGCTCCACCTTCAATACCCCCCTACCCACATCTCCCCGTTCCTTACTTTAATCCTTAGATCAAGTTTGCCCTATGAAAACCTTTCCAATAAACATAAAATTCTGGAAACAAACAGTAAAAAAAAGATTTTGAAAACCAGTGAGGATGCAGGACTCCAGAAATAGGAAACAAATGACCTCCAATGTCCAGTCATCTTAAGGGGTAAGACTCACCATGTCAACAAAAAGCGAGGGAAGGAGGGCAGGTATAGTAAAGCACATAACTTTCATTTCCGATGTTGTCTGCTCCATCTGGCTTCAACCTGTGAGATGGAATCCTCAGCCACGAAAAATTCCTAGGGAGGAACTAAAGATATTCCGCAACACAGTGGAGCTAAAGGAAGCCTTGGATCTAAACTGAATATCCAAACTTATAGCGTGACACAAAAGTGTGGTGACCCAGCCAAGTAGCAGCTGCACAATCATCATCCATTGATACTCTAGAAAAAAAAAACTGTAGAAGTAGCCATAGCTTTTGTCGAATGACCCTTAGACTTGCTTGGAAGAGTCTTACCTTTCAAAGAATATGCAAACAAAATACAATTTGACAGTTACTTTGGATACAAATAATTGACTTGATTTTATAAAGGCTTTAGTACAAAGTAAAATCTCAATTGCCTATACAGAAACAATGAAAAAGCTGTTATTTATTGCAGAAACTGGAAAAAAAACATGAGAAGATGAATAGAACTATTAAGGTTGTTCTCAGAAGCGAACTTGGGCAAAAAAGGATTTGTACAAAGAGTAACCCTGTCGTTATGTAACACCAAATAAACAGATGAAGAATCAAGAGCTTGCAAGTCCAAAATCCTCCTTGCAGAAGTAATTGATACCAAAAACAACATTTCCAAGACAGAAGCTACCAGTCCAAAGTAGCTGAAGGTTCAAATGGAAAGCCTTCAAGAACTTGCAAAACAAAAGTGAAATCCTAGGGAGGGACGGGATCCCATACTGGAGGACATACCAAAAAGGTACTCTTGAGGAATGCATTTGAAATCCTGAGGAAACCAGAGGCACATTATCCTTGCCAATATGAAAATTAAAAAGCCACCAAGTGTATTTTAACCATAGAAAAACTGGAACCTGACAAATAACGGAGTGAGAAAATCTAAGATAGACTCCATAGGCTCGGAGACTAGCTTAAGCCCTCTAGATTCTGCCCATATAGTGAACTTACTTCATTAAATGGAATACTCCTTTCTAGCAGATTGCTTTTGAGATGGTAATAATATATGAACAACAGTGAAATCTTGGTATTTCTGCCCATCAAGAGAAATGGAAGAACCAAAAAGTCTAGTTTGAGGGACTGAAGACTGGTGGGATCCAGACCTGCTGTATGAAAAAATGAGATCTGGAATGGATTCAGTAGCCGAGGTAGACTTCAGAAGAGACCACAGGAAGGGAAACCACACCTGACAAGCGCAAAAGGTGGCTATGAGCATCACCATAACTTTGCAATGGGCTGCTTTCTGAAGGAACTTCATCATCAAGGGAACTGAGAGATTAAACGTAAAGAAAAACCCTGGGGCCAAGCAAGTACTAGAGCATTCCTAGGTGGCTGTCCTGGGGTGGAGTGGGGGTGGGGGTGGGAGGACTATGGTAACAGCTGCTGCACTTGGTGCTGGATGGGAAGGCAAATGAGAAAAAACATGGAGTGCCCGAATGCCAAAAAGATCCGAGCTGCAACTTTTGGATTTAGGGACCACTTGTGAGGTAACAGAATGGTCCTGCTAAGGATGCTGGCCAGAATGCTGCATTTCTCTTGGGATGTGCATTGCTACTAGAAACTGCTGAGGAGAGATTGCCCATTGCCAAACCATCATGGCCTCTGACAAAAGAGGATAAGAACATGTTCCCCCTGTTTGTTGAGATACCTTACAACTTTTACTGTATGCCTGTACTGCAAATGCACCTCTAGGTAGGGCGTCCTGAAAGGCTTGCAACACAAGGAGGCCCACTCATCTCCAGAACATGGATGTGAATGTGAACCTCTGCAAACAATCAGGACTCTTGAACTATCCTCCCTTTGAAATATTCCCCTACCCCAGGAGGGAGGCATCCGTGAAGATTGTGGCCAAGGAAGAAGGAATCACCAACAGTCACCTGTCGGTTACCAAGGCAGACTGCAACCACCAATGAATCTGGTCAAGCCACACCTTTGTTAATCGTATGGGAAAATACAGAGGATGAGTAAGGAAGGGTCTCTGAACAGCCAGAGTCCACTGCAGAGCCCTCATGTGATATCTGGCTAAAAGAACCAACCCTATAAATGCTGCTTTATGACCCAGAAGTTTCATAACTCCATACACCGGAGGTTTTAAAGTTGCAAGCACTGACAAGGCCTGAGGCCGAAGGCTGAAAACTCTGAAATTCGGAAGTCTGGCAATTTGGTTGATCGTGTCAAACTGATACTCTATGAATCTGAAAATTTGTACAGGCTAAAGGCTGTTTTGGATAACTGACTGATGCCAAAACTGTCATAGTAGAAATCCCTGGCCATGAGGATGGTGAGGAGCTAATCATCCAGATATGGAAAGACCTAGAATCCCTGCAGCCACAGCCAGGCCACACCCACTACCATGCAATTGGTGAGCACCAGTGAGGCTGTGGTGAGACCAAACGACAGGGCCCTGAACTGTTAATGACTGGCATCCTAGCCCCTGGTGCAGAACCTCCTGGAACACTTGTCCATCTTGTTGCGATGGTAGGTGTCCTTGAAGTCTATCAAGCACATCCAATAGTCTTTCTTCAAAAGAGGTGAAGATGGAATGTACTATGACCATCTCGAACTTGGTCTTTTTGACAAACTGATTTAATATGCTTAAATCCAAAACTTGTCTTTTTGGAAGTAAAATAACCTGGAATAGGCCCTGATCCTTTCTGGTCTGGTGGGACATCCTGAATAACTCTATTTACAATCACCTTACATATCTTTACAGCTGCACATCACCTCTGATGGGGTAGAACATCTGGGGAGATGTTTTTGGTGACAATCTGGAACTTTTAAAAAGGGAATGTAATAGCCTCTGGATGCAACTCTCAGCACCTATGCTTCTGAGGTGATGGCCTCCAATCTTTTGGGTGGAGAGCCAGACAACCCCCAACTGCCTCCTGAGAAGAGCAATCCATCAGGGTTGCTGAAAGGGCCCACAGGAGAAAACCCTCCAGAACCTCTGATTCTTCAGACTGCACCAGCCCAGCGAATGGCATCCATTAGGATCCCCCTTCCCGTCCTCGGGAGGAACCCTCTGAAGGAGCATCCTGGGAACAGTACTATGACTTTCTGAAGAGACACTTAACACCCCCCCCCCCACCAATTCCTTGAAAAGGTCTGCTGGGGGGTAGCAAAGCATACTATAAACAGTGGACAATGTCTTTTCATCCTATTCACTCCTTGTCAGTATTCAACTTTTGGCTCAAACAAGAAGGAACTGTCAAAAGGGGCACTGACAAAGGACACGTTGAAACAGTTCGTGAAGTTACATAAGGCGCCACATGGCAACACTGGAGCCAGATGCATAACATGCTCCATAGGCTGCATTTCAGATGAACCTTAGGGAAACACTGGCAATGGAAAGCAGGGTAGACAACCAAGACTCCAGTGTCTTCTGCATTTCTGGAGACAGTGCTGTGCTTTTAAAGTTCTCGACACTTCAGACACTAAATCTCGAAGTCTAGTTAAGCGTGACAGGTAATTAAGAAGAGTTGCCGAAGCACTGGAGCACTTCTCTAAATGGTCCAAAGCCCAAGACTCCTTGTTCTGGGAGTGAATTGAGGAGCTCTCCTCAGAAATCTCCTTGGCAGCTTGCTGCTACCACATCATTGATGGCTAAACCCTTTGATAGCTAAATCTTATTTACTACCTTCTTACAAATGTTACTTTTATACCATTCACAGATGATTTAAAACCTCTGTACAATTTTAACTCTGTACTACTGTTCTCTAATCTGTAAGCATGTAAATATGCATTGTATATTATTATATGTTGCTGTTTTACTTTGCCTAGTTTTACTATATACCATTTACAATTTGCTTAATTGGTACTATTTCTACTATGTATTATGGAGCTTTTCTCCCCGGGCCTCCACTGAAAATGGGCTCATTGAGCCCAGTGGACCTCCCCGGTCATCAAACTGGAAATAAATAAATAAAAATAAACCCTTACTCCAATGTATTCAGAGGGGGATCAACCCAAGGTGTGGATGGGCCTATGCCGAAAGCCTCCAGAAATAGACTCCTCTGGAGAGGGTACTTTGGTGGTTCAGCCTCTGTGCTGGTGACAGTTCCAATAAGTCGCTGAAGGAGGCATCACCCTGTGGAGACTTTGGGGATCCCCTCTGTTTCCTTGAAGTCAGTATCCTTGGTGAAAGACTTCTCCAGTATTTTCCTCTTACACTTCCTCTTTCCTGAAACTTCAAGTTCCAACAAGGCTGGGGGGATGAGGGAGAAAGAGTCAGGAAGCCCCACCATAACGGCAAACTGGAGGTTTACTGAGGTAGGCTATTCAGGAGCAGATTGACTGGTACGGGGTCACAGGCACTGATGAAAAGGGCAAAAGGGACACTGGCTAGGGAAATTCAACTCTACTCCTGAGAGGAGAAAATCCTCTTTACAACATCACAGGCAGAGGTGGAAGCTGACCTTTCAGGTCTAAGAGTCCCAGAACTCAAAGGTACCAGAAAAAACCCAGAACCTGAGTGAGCCGTGCCTAGCTCCAACACCGAGATTGGCAGTGAGCTGTCCAAAGCCATAGCCCTGAGTGGAAGTGATGATTCCTTAGCAGGAATCATCAACCCAACCTGGAAACTCCTGCTTTAATGCCACTGCTCCAAGGTCCCGACGGCCTCATAAAGGACGCAGTTGAAGCAACCAAGGAAAAGGTAAGAGCTGAAGATGGCCAAGCAATCAGGTCCAACACAGAGTGGAAATTCAGCTGGCCCTGAAGACCTATGATCCAAAGGGGTTGACAGAGGAAGCCAAAAGGATGGAACTGATGGTCCTGACACCGGACCCGGACCTGAAGGAATAAGGCCCAAGTGCATCTGTGTCAGTACAAAGGACCTCATCTGCTGGTTTTGAACTCCTAGCAAATGAAGCATCCTGAATCCAAATGCACTGCTCCCAAACAGTAAACACACTTAAGATGTGCATCCTGGAAAGGCAGCTTGTTCCCATTTTAAAACTTTTGTCCATAACCACAAAGACTAAACTACAACTGCAAACTACCACACATGAAACACAAATAACTAACTAAGCCAAGGAGGAAAAAAACAATGAGGGAGCCCAAAAGGCAGGAAAGTTCAAGTGAAAAAGAATAAAACTATCTACTATCTATCTACCTAGCTACCAAAGAACAACACAGACCTACAAAAAATACAAAAGTGGGTAAGGGAACAGCAAAATCTCACTATTTGCACTATCCTAAGGTCCTGAAATCAGAAATTGCTGAGTGGAGCCAAACCTGAGCCAATGACCTTAACAGTGGCAAAGGAGATCTGAGGATTAGAGTGACAAATGGGAAGTTATGGGTACGGGAAGCAGAGCCAGGTGGGCTAAAGACTTTGAAATTGGCAAGTGTCTGATTGGAAGTTCCAAAGGTTGACATCAGACACAACAGACAACTGATTCCGATTTAAAGTAATCTGGAGCTTGGGAGAGGATTAGTGGTAAGGGGAAGAGCTTAAGCTACGGATCCAAAGTCTGAGAAGTGGCCAAAGTCAGATCCAAACCCCAAAGGTTGAGGGGCAAACAAAAAAAAAACATCAGATGCAGTGTTACATGGACTTCACTGAATACAGGGATATAATAAGTTGGAAGTGATCTCCACATGTTGGTCTTCCTTTAGAGTCACAGTCATTCAAGTTAAAATCCCATGATGACCCCATTAGGATAAGCTCTTGGACTCTGAACCACAGTTGATATTAGACCTCCTCAAACCACATACAAATGTGTTCTGACTTACTAAAATAGAGCTGGATGAACAGGTCAGTCTTCATCAATGTACCAACCTCCCCCAACTTATTCTTAGCAAACATGATCAGGGGACATTGTTAATGACTTTTGTTTATGTTAGCTTGTGTGGAACTTTGCTTTCAAGTTGCACACTTGAGATCAAGAAAGGAAGTTGAATGCAGGGATTTATCTATAGAGAGAGAGTGAGCTGGGTAGCTTGGGACAGCTTTACATGCTGAGCTGAAAGCCCATGTTTTCAAGTCCTGCTGACTGACAAGGATGGGCATCCAGTGGCAGTGACACCAATATGGTATGGTGGAGGTCTTGGGTTAGAGTTCCAAATGAGAGCCATTATTATCCTTTCACTTCTGCGATTCAAACAATGGCTAAGCAGAGGGCTTTCGACCTAGTTTGTGCCCCTTGTTTATGGGTACACATGCATGTTTGTAATTTGATGTTCGAGTGGTTTCATAGTTGCAGTGCTTAATTTTTGGACTCCTGCCTGCAGGTAGTCTGACTGGTTGTCCTGACTTCTAGAGGTTTACAATCTTCAAGACTTTGGCAGAGGTACTCTTACCAGTACATAAGGATGTCAGTGGTGCAAGAGGTTCATTTACCAGAACCATCATTTTTAACTCCAAAGCCTCACTGGACCAGGCAGAAATGACCATGCATGCCACAGGTCAACCCCAGAGGTCTCCAATCTTCCCCTCCAAGAAGACAAACATAAAAAAATGAAAGGGAGTCTGGTAGACAAGTGAGAAGAAAGGTGCAGGTAAGGGACAAAGATGCCACCTTGACCTTTGTGGACAGGTAATACTAGACAGACAGCAGGTAGGTGTGAGGGTTGCTGGACTGCAAAAGTGAATTTATTACAACATCTACATTCACAGTAAGTTTCTAACAACTGTATAATGTTCAGTGTACTCACTCTTGCAGTCCTTAATTTTTCTAAGATTTCTAAAGTACAGAGACATACAGAGATAAGAGAAGACTGAAGATAAGGCCCTGTGGGACAGCAATGATGAATCCTGCTCTGAAAACTAGTCCTAAATTGTAATACCTAAAGAAGGCATATACAGAAGTCCAAGTTACTACTTCAAGGACAGTTTATATAAGGACTCCATTAAATGGAGGCTGTGATGGCTGCAGTGGCTCTAGTGGAAGGGGCTCTGACATGCCCTGGGATAGCTTTGCAATGAGTTGTGCACGAAAAAGAAATACAATGGGTGAGCCATTTAGAAAAGACTGGTCTATTTACTAGTTTCTACTTTTTCCTTTTTGCAAAGGAGACAAAAAGCTGATCAGAGTTCTTTGGTCCTCTGTAAATAAGTCAGCTGTCTATGCACATGAAGGGCCATCTCTCTCTCTGTTCTAAGGACATGCAAAGAAATCTTGTCATTGAATGGCTCAGTTAAATGATGCTTCAGAAGATCACATCTGACAAGAAAGAAGGATTACTATAAACATATACTATCCTTTAAGGGCATAACAGGAAGAGTTCTTTCCACATTAAAGTCTATCAGAAATTCTCCTAGCAAAGATAACACACACCAATAATTTCTTCCAGGATAAAATGGAGAGTAGCTGAACTGGCTGGTTCAAAAGGGGCCAGGTAAATTTTTCAAAAAACATAACTAAGATCCCACAGTAGAGTAATCACTTTTCTTGGAGGTCTAAGATGAAGGACCCCTTTGGGAAATGTTTTACAGATGGCCTGTAATACAACATTCATCCACTGGAAGGCAGATTGAAACAGAAGCATAGACTTAGACATACAAGATAAATCAGACTTGTAGAGGTCTGAAAGATATTCCAGAACCACAGGAACTTTTGCCTTATTTGGGTCTATGTTCTTGGACTGACACCAGAGAGAAAATCTTTTTATTTAGCTCAGTAAGATTTCCTTGTATTTGGTCTCCTAGCCTTCCTCAATCTTTAAAAAGTTCTCAGAATAGCGGTGATTACCTGGAATCAATGTAAACTAATTCAAGATGTCAGTCTTTGTGTGGCTAGGCTACTGTGTAAGAGACACCTTTTGTTTTCAGTCAGAAGACTGGCATGCAGTTGCAGTGCTACTCATTCTCCTTTTGTCAGGCTGTCAAACAGAAGGGAAAGAAAAGTTGTGTAAAATCTTACCATAACCATAGATGCCCTTCTCTTCCATGTTGCAGTATTCTGTACAGTTGGGTTTTCTCCTCCTGCTACCCGAACGTCAGGCTAGTATACAAAAGTTTGCAGTCACTGCATGGTGCGTGGGATATCAGACTTGGCTAGCAGAGCGTGGGCCATAAAAGTGAGGTCTGCATGCACCAAACTTCAGAACTGAGCGCCCCAGTCAGAACCAGTCCCAGAGAAGGTAATGCAAGTCCTATGCCATCTAAGAAGGAAAATGCCTGATATCTGGAGGGGTAGGTGGGAGGGAAAGAATATTGCAACATGGAAGAGAAGGACAGGATTTTACACAACTTTTCTATGTCCTACTATTCATATGTTGCAGTATTCTGTACGGTTGGGTGAGTGCCAAAGCTCACTGTGAGGAAGGGGGTGGTGGCCTAGATGAATTCTCCAGGAATCCATGGAGGATAGCCTTGCCAAGTCCAGTCCTGGACCTGGAAATCTGGTCTATTTTGTAATGCTTAGTGAAAGTATGCACAGATGACCAAGTGGCTGCTTCCAGAATACTGGAAGTGTCCAGGCCTTTGAAGAAGGCTCCAGATGAAGCCATTGCCTTAATGGAATGTACTTTAACATTGCCACATAAGGGTTTCTTGTGGTGTGTGTAGCACAAGGTAATAGCCCTGGAAATCCAGGCTGAAATGGTTTGCTTATTTACTGCTTTCTCCAGGGCCTTGGGGTGAAAGGAGACAATCAACTGGTCAGACTGTCTGATGGGTTTGGTTTTGTGCAGACAGAATCTGAGCTGTGCACATCTAGGGAATGAAGTACTCTCTCACTGTCTCACTGTGGGGTGGGCAAGAAAGTGGAAAGGAGGATAGCTTGGTTTAAGGAAAGGTCATTGACCACCTTGGGCATGAAGGATGGGTTAGTTCTGAGGGTCACCCTATTTCTGTGGAAGATGAGGAAAGGTGGAATAGCCATGAGAGCTTTCAACTCAGAAACTCTTCTAGTTGAGGTCAAGGCCACCAGAAGAATAGTCTTCCATGTGCAGTGTTTTAGGGAAGCTTTGCATGCTGGCTCAAATGGAGGGAATGTGAGCTTCTGTAAAACATAGTTCAGGCCCCATGGAGGTGAAATGGGCTTCCTTGGTGGTCTGAGGTGAAGTACCCCCTTAAGGAACAGTTTTGCTGGTAATCTGGAAGGTGGGGGGGGGGGGGTCCAGAAGAAGGCAGGCAGAAATGGCAGACAAATGGGCCTTGGAGGAGAAGGCTAACCTTGTCTGCAAAAGTACACACTGGTAAGATAGCGCTATGGGGACCTCACTTTGCAAAGGGTCCAACTGCTTCCTAAGACACCATATGGAGAATCTTTTCCACTTGGCTACATAAGATCTCCTGGTATTAGGTTTTCTGGCCTCCTGCAGGACAGTGAGCATGTCGTCGTTTTATAGGTGTCTGAAAGGGATCAGAATGCTATCACCCACAAGGTGAGGTGTAGAGATTGCCAATGTGGGTGAATTTGGGTTCCCTTGTCCTGTGCGAGAAGGTCCACTCTGAGGGGTAACTTGTGGTGATTGCCCTTGGCTAACTGCAGGAGGTGGGGGGAACCAATGCTGTCTAGGCCAATAGGGAGTCACCAGCAAGACTTTCGACTTGTCCTGCTGGATCTTCAGCAGGACTTTCTGAACAAGAGGGAAGGCATAGAGAAATATCCCCTTCCAAGTGATTGAAAAGGCATCTGTTGCCATTGCTAGAGGTTCTGGCAGTCTGGTGCATGAGGAGGGAAGTTGTCTGTTCATGGTGGAGGTGAACAGGTCTTTCTGAAGTGTACCCCCATCCGTGTACAAGGTCCAGGAAGACATCCCTGTGTAGCATCCATTTGTGGGATGCTGTCATGGATCTGCTGAGGGAATCTGCCTGAGAGTTCTGTTAGGAAGGGATGTATACTGCCTAAGAGTAATTCCCTGACTGTTGGCCAGTTCCTACACAAGGAGAGCTAGTCTGTAAAGTAAGATTTGGTTCCCCCTTGCTTGCTGAGATGCCATAGCACTGTGGCATTGTCTGTGAAAAGCTTTAGGGGTGTCCCTGTTGTAGCCTGGGCTGAAAAGCCTTCAAGGCCAATAGTATTGCTCTCATTTCTCTTACATTGATGTGCTCTTTCCTGTGTGGTTCTGGCCATACTCCCTGCACTTTTAGGAGCCCCAGTGTTGCTCCCCAACCGAGGTCTGAGGCGTCTTTGTATATTACCTGCATTGGTGCAGGGGGTAAGAGTGGAAGACCCGGGTTGAGCTTCACCTGGGTTAGCCACCAACAGATCTCTTGCTTGAGACAGGGCAAGAGGGACACCCTATAACTCCAGGGGATGGGAGTGATGTGTCCAAACAACCTGAGGTACCACTGCAGTTTCCTCATGTGAAGTCTTGCTAAAGGCAGCATACGAATAGTGGAAGCCATGTAGCCCAGGAGCCTGAGGTACTGACTTGCAGTCATTTCCTTGAAGTACGGAAAGTAGGTATTGTGTCAGGCTTTCCACCTTTTGGGGTAGAAAGAAGGCTTTCATGAGGTCTGTCCGGATCCTGCACCCCAGGAAGACTATGTCCTGGGTAGGTTCCAGCTGGGATTTTGGGTAGTTTATCTCAAACCTTAGGGACTGGAGGAGGGCAACGGTTTTCTGCACCTGAAGCAGGAGAGACTGTTTGCAGTCTGCCTGGATGAGTAGGTCATCCAAGTAAGGGAAGATTTGGATCCCTTGAGTCCTGCAGAAGGCAATCACTGGTGTCAGAAATATGGTGAAAACTCTGGGTGCTGTGGAAAGACCAAAGGGCAAGGCAGAGAATTGATAGTTAGATGAGGCCACTGAGAAACAGTGGAAACTCCTGAATCTGGGCCTTATGGGGATGTGTAGGTAGGCATCCTTGATGTCCAAGGTGGCCACGAACCCTTGAGGTAGGATCAAAGGAAAAAGAGCTGGCAATGTAAGCATCCTGAAGGTGGGTACATGCAGGAAAAGGTTAAAATGGGAGAGGTCTAAAATTGGCCTCCAGGGCCCTTCTTTTCTTGGCACTAGGAAGATCCTGAAGTAAAAGTCTTTTCCCAATTGCAACCTGTGGGACAGGTTGGATGGTACCTTGGGCCATAAGATTGTCCAGAACTGGTTGTGAGAGAGGTAGCTGTTCTTTTGGAGGCTGGGGGATTACCCTTCTCTTTAGGGGAATGACTCAGGTCATGAAGTACCAGTGTTCTATAACTGAAAGTACCCACTTGTGTGAAGTGATGTTTCCACATTTGGAGACCGTGAGAGAGTCGTAAGGAAAGATGTGGGGAGAGAAAGGGGGGATTTCAAGATTGGCAGGTAGTCACAGACTATCTGCCCTGTCTTGAAAGGGCGCCCTCTGGCTGGTAGATGGCATAGACCTGGCAGGAGTGGATTGTTTCCTGGGAGCTTTTCTTGGTCTGGAAGAGGAAGCTAGACCTGAATGTTTACTGAAACTGAGTTTTGGACGGGTAATTCCTTTGAAACTTGGGAAATGGAAATACAGATGCTTTAAGTCTTGCAACTCCTTACCTTTTTGTTGCAAGGTCTTAAACAAGTCTGCAACCTTGGATCCAAGCAGTGGTGAATTGTCTAAACATGCATCTACTAGCTTAGTCCGGAAATCGTCTTGTAAAGGCTGGAGGCCTGATGCTGACCTAGATGAGGCCTCAGCAGCATCATAGCTGCACCCGATGGAGTGCCTGGTAACTCGATAGGTTAGGGAAACAAGGGAGGACAGTTGAACTTTGGCTGTAGGGTCAGAGATGTCTGAAATCTGTTTGGAAATTTTCTCCAAAAGGGCCAAGGCATATTTAGACATGTATGTCTGGTAACTGATTGTTCTGAAGACCAGAGCTGCACATCTGTACACCTTCTTGCCCAAATGCTCCATGGCCTTGCTGTCCTTCTCAGCAGGCAGGAGGGTAGCAGAGGGCAGTAATTTTGAGGCTTTGTCAGTAGAGACTGAGATGGTGGCTGGGTCTGCAGCTGGGCATTTCACAAGGAATTTAGCTATCTTGGGTACCTTGTAAAACGCCTGCGGGGGGCTGGAGATTGAGGGTCTGGATTCATGGATGCTGCAGAGAAAGCATCATGAAAGGAAGAATAGGTGGGACAGCTGTGGGAGCTGGGGAGTCCATCTGGAGGAGCTCATAGTACCGTTTTTGTATCTCTGTCATTTCTGAAGAATCCCACTTGAAATGCTCTCTCATCTTTGCTAAGGTTTCCCCGAAGGTAAGATCTTCTACAGGGGAATCAGAATGCTCACTCATCTTTGCAACGGTTTCCCCAAAGGTGAGATCATCTGCAGGGGAATCAGCTTCAGCAGATTCTTCCTCTGGAGAGGCATATCCAAGGGGGGAAGGGAGTTGTGAGGTGCAAGAGAGGGACTCTTGAGAAAGAATCAAAGTGCGTTTCCTTTTCCAACTGTGAGGGTTCTGAGGCCTGAGGCCTAGGGCTCAGTAATGGAGGAGGGATTGATGAGTAGGCTGCAAGGCCATAAATGCATTATAGAGGCTTTGTGAAAAAGCCTGCCAATCCGGTTCACATTCCCTAATAGGAGAGATATGCTTTCTCTTTTCTTTTTAAGAGAAGGCTTAGCAGGCTTCTGTACAGGGGAAGACCTAGGACTGGACAACTTGCGAAGGAGCACAGGGATCTGACTGGTCTGCCGAGAGCCTTGGTTCCCCCTATGCATCTGAGACCGATGTCCGCAGAGCCTCCAAGAATGTGCCTTCCACACAAGGTTCTGCGGCTTCTGTTATGGTACCCGCTATACCTAGAACTGCAGAACCAGAGCGCTCATCCAGGCAGATGGCCACAAAATGAGCGTCGGACAGCAGAGGTGCAGCAACCGTAGTAGGCCTTGCTTTCTTGGCCTTTTTCTTCGGCGGTTCAGCGGGCAAGTCAGAAGATCCCTCCATACCTAGCGCTAGCTGTTTCAGACGTTGGAGTTTCTGCAGTTGCTGCCCTGCAGCAGAAGCTCTTAGTTGCCTGTTTAAAGAAAAGGCAAATAAAACTCTTTCTGGTATATCCAAAATCCTCTTCCAATCCAGGATGAAATATCTGTTCAGTATCCATTCGTGGGGGTCTACTTGAGATCTGCTTAACTTATCTGCCAGAACATTTTATAAAGAGGGGATGTCGGCTGTTATTAAAAGTCATGCCTACCTCTTGACCCGACTTTCAGGCTTACATAGCCAGTATGCATAGATTATGAATGCGCTCCAGCTTGGTTAATGTACATTACTGTGGTGATGTCTGCTATTGTCTGGAGAACTAACATGTGGTTGAAGGTCTTTAGAGCTAGAATGACCACCATCATCTCTTATGTTTGTGTTTTTTTTTCCTCATCTTGGCATACCATGTTCCCTGAACTTGGAGAACTCCCAGGTGGGTTTCCCAAGCTAGGTACAAGGAGTGTGTGGTGAGGGTCAGTCAGGGCTGGAATACTTTGAAAGGCATCCGTCAGTTTAGCCTGCAGTGTAGTATCCAGAACAAGATCTAATTTCTGATGCAACAGTGTACTTGGCTTGCTGGTCTGTAAGGAATGGGAATGACACCACTATTTCTTAAGTACCATCAAAGCTTCATCTGGAGGTGAGCAAGATGCAGGATGCTATGCAACAAGAGAGTACTAAGAACCCCCTTGCTGATACCGTTTTCTGCTAAAAAAAAAAAATATATATATTTAGGAAGCATAGGGCTAGCTGAGACAAACTTCCCTCTGAGAGAAGGACTCCCTTAACAGATATGTCCAGATGTGCCCCCAGGAAAACCAAAGTCTGACAACTGTTATTTTTGATTTAATTTTGAAAGAGAGCCCTCTGTTACGGATTCTTCCAGGATGAAATAATCATCCATGCAGGAATTGCTCTGGATGCATTTTCTCCTGATGGGCATTTTGTAAAAAGATACCGGTTGCAGAAGACAAGTCAAAGGACAAGGATATGAACTGGAAAGAGTTTCTCCACTGCAGTAATTCTGAGACGCTGCTTCACCAGATATGGTGAAGTCAATGGAGACTCTGCCACTTCATTTTGTCCACTAAACAAGTAAACCTAAATGCACACAATATAAAAGACTTGGAGAAAAAGCTCTGCTGACAAATGCAGGAATTTCCTCTCTGAACTGCAAAAACATAAAACCTCTTCCAAGCCAGGCATGATGCCCTACAGCTAGGTTTCCCTGAACCTCCTTCACCAACCTCTACTGAAACAGCATCAAGATGAGATGATTCACATGACTCGCACTGGAAACCTTAGGTCCCTTAAATCTGAGCAATCTAGGGATCATTCCAGCTGAGACCAGTGTGTGTTGTAATAAAGAAGAAGAATTAGCAGTTTTTAAATAAAGTGCACTGGTGAGAACAGAACTGCAATTAATATGACTAAGGGGAGCACTGCAAAATTCTGGCCTGTTTGCTTTCAAATTTTTGCAACATCCTTGGTGTCAGAGGTGAGTGAAATACAGCATGATACCCGGCCATGCAATGTTGATAGCATTCACTGTCCTGGCCTCGGGTCTGAAGACCATGAACAAAAAACTTGAAGCTGGCAATTTTTCAATGAGCAAGATCGATCAATAAGGGAGGCGCACCACCTTAGGGAGATCTTCAGAAATATCTTTGGATCCAATTTCCATTTGGAACTACTGATCAAAGACCTACTCAGACTATTTGTAGGCACATTTTAAACAGAGTATGCAAGCTAGCTGTAAACAGAATCTCTGCTGAATGCCCCCCCCCATTAAGGTCTGCCAGCGTGCCTGACAACAGCAAAGTGTTCTTTTGCTGGCTTCAGTTCTGTAAGCCTTCAAAGGCTAGCAAAAACCACAACAGCCTTCTTCATGCTTGCCTAATATGGTCCTGTTCCAAACTCATCTTACATTAAGGTTTGTGCCAAATGTGCCCCCAAAGTGATGTCAGAGGCGTCCATGGTTAGAGTCTGCTTTTCCAGTGGAAAGTTAACTATGCTACCCACATCAATAAACACCTGTCTTTTTATAGTTGGAAAAACTGGTATCTACTGACTGAAAGAGTGGCAGTGCTGTTGCCAGATGTTCTTCAGATAGCATGGATTTTTGTCATGTGCAGTCAGACCAAAGGAATTATAAGAAATGAAGAAGACACATGGACTTGTGATCTCAGCACATCCTTTGTTATGACCTCATACTTCTGTATTACATTTGAGAGTAGGGTCATCAGTATTGGGTCTCTTTCTTTTGACAGGAAGAGCCAATGCTTCACTACATCTAGGACTGCCCACAAGAACACACCTATGGACTCCAATTTCAGACTTGATTTTGGAAGCTTGAGAGTAAGGGTAACTATCCTCCTTGGATAAGAGAACACCAAGGTTAGACATTTGGTAAATACCCACAGTGAAATGGAAATAAGAAATGAGAGAGAAGTGCGTCTCCTACACTGTGAATCTGAAGTGACAGTGATCCCTGTGAATCAGAATATGCAGGATGGCATCCTCCAAGTCCAGTGTGACCAAAGGGGCCCTTCCAGGCAATGCAATGACAGTGGGGCCTGCAAGGTAAGCACCCCACATCTGTGGATGCCTAGAAACCTCTAACTTAAATAGATACAGAACCTTTTCTGAGGGCTGTCCTTGGGGACCCAGGAAAGCATGGAAAAATTCCCTTCTCAGTGCTGGGGGCTGCGTTTAGTGCGCTATAAGCACATTGACAGCTGTGAAATCTCCAGCACCAAGTGGTTCTGATAAGAGAGAGGGAAGGGACCAGAGACATCTTGAACAGGTATGAATTCTATCCTGTATCTCTAGGATGCTATGCTTCTCACCTACAGGTCTTGAAGTCTGATAAAACTAAATGTCTATAAATGAGCTAGTCAACTGCCAAGGAGTTGAGAAGAAAGGACACATGGAGAGGATGGGGCGATGCTAGTCAGTTTTGACCAAGGGGTTTCAATCAGACCACCTTCCATCCTCCTCCTGCCTTGCTGTCTCCCTCTTCCTCAGCCACAACAACATACCAGTTTATTTTTGAATACCTTTTTTTGTCTGCAGGCAGGCTAATTTCTATTACAGTTAGGGATCAGAGTGAAAGGGTATGTTCATCAAGTCCACTGCCTTACCTTTTTCCTTCAGGCATTTAAAAACTCCTGTGTGAGTAGTCCAGATAGTACGAGGAGTGCATCCAGATCTTCTAATAAGGACTACAGCACAACTCCTCAAAACCAATCCAGTGGCTGCCTCCCTGCTAAAAGCAACTGGCCACTGTGCTCACATTTTAAATGCATGCTTGCCCAATCAAAACAGTTTCAACTTTGTCACTTTATCTTTCATCTAACATCAGTTACTACTGTCCTCTATTTGTCTGAGTACATCAGTTATTATTGCCCTCCATTTGTCTGAGTATATCACTTTAGTGTGTGTGTGTGTGTGTGTGTGTGTGTGTGTGTGTGTGTGTGTGTGTGTGTGTATATATATATACATATATATATATATATATATATATATATATATATATATATATATATATATATATACATATATATATATATATATATATATATCTATGGTTCCCCTTCACAAAGTCGAATGGCCACAATCTCGAATGTCATATGGCTGAGACCATATGCTCGAAATTGTGGAAGCTCGACTCTTGTGAATGGGGAACGGCATACAGCGCAGAACAGGAGATTTCCCTTTCTGCGCTGTAGTGCGATCTCTGAGTTGGAATAAATAAGTAGTGGGGGGTGCTTGCCCCTGCAGAAACACTTTGCTGTGTTACGTTTCTCTTTTTTCAGCTCCCTTTCACGAAGTCGAGCTTCAGAAACTCGAGCATATGGCTTCGACCATATGTATTTCGAGTTTCCGAAAGTTTGACTTTGTGAAGGGGAACTATATATATATATATATATATATATATATATATATATATATATACACACACACACACACACACACACACACACACACACACACACACACAGGTGGCTAAGTGTATACTTTCATTCCAAAACAGTCCAGGATTATGCTCTCCTTATTAGTGTGTGTGTTTAGACACTGGTGCCTTTCTTCTCATGCAACCTCTGGGACTTCTAATCAGTGTTTCTCTGGCAGTTCTATGCCAAGTGTGGGCTTTGGTTTTATTTTGACTAGCACGGTTGTTAGATTACTACCACAAAACAGAGCGCTCTCTATGACTGAGTGTGGTAACGTGGGAATCTGCATCTTGGAAACTGCTACTTGCCAGTGTCCTGGGCCTTTGAATTTAGCAGCATTATGCATGTACATATCACTTACCCAAGACCTTGCTCCATCATGTGGATTTTGGCTTGTGTGGAAACATGCAGTGATTGGCTACTGTGCCTCTGACTGGTGGCCCACTTCACACCTCTCTCACCCTTAACTGCTGCCACCCCAGGAATAATTTTATAATTATTGCACTCGTCCCATTCCTCACCTGCACAATATTAATGTCACATGCAATCAGCTCTGCATACACAAACTGCAAATCCACCACTTACTCCGATCATTCAGATGATGTATTAACAGGTCTATATTCTTCACACTCCCATTTTGCCTTCTGGTTGTTTATTTCAACATTACCAACACACTGCTATCATACTAAGAATACAAATTTCCTAATCCTCAGTGTACTGCATGCTCACTTGGAAAAAGCAGATAATGTTCAATCAGCTGATTTTCAATCAAGTGTACAGTTTATTTCGAAGATCTGTCCAAACGCCTTCTCCATGAAACAATGGTGTCCCTACATACTTACATTGCTACACAGACACCTTTATAGTGGTCAAAATACATATACTCACTTTCTGCTAAGGTTTACTCTAACTTAAACCAATAGTGCCAGCCTGTCAACCTCCTTTAACAAAGTCAGCAAATGCTCATGGTATTATTATTATTATTACTCTCTTTGGTGACATTCACTTAATCCAGGAGCTCTCCAATTCAGTTTAGTTAGTAAGAATATCTATTGCCAAAATAATAAATGGACCCAATTAGGACACAGTTACCTCAACACAACCAGAATGTAGTGGTCATAGCAGAATCCTCTCACACACCACCTTTTAATCAGTCAAAATTACACTATCTTCCAGGTTAAGCGTCCAGACCTGGTGAAAGTGTACTACACTGGTTTAAAAATATTTTTACTAGCAATTGTAATAAAAAAAGAATACAGTGAAGTAAACTGGACACTGCGACCAGTGGACATGCACCACAGAGCACAAGTATTTTTATTGCTACAATCTATAGTCCACCTTCATCTACCATTACAATTTTTGAAACCCCTTTAAAAAAGATAACAGCAGTAGATAATAAATTTTTCATAATGGGAAATATTAACTGTGACTTCTTAGGACCAATGAAATCTAAACGTACTCTATTAAAAAAGTTGACGCAATTAAACCCAGTCTATGGCATATAGGGATAAAGCTCTGTCTATGTCGCAAGCAACCAGAGTTCAAACAGAGGGTCTGGTGCTTGCAGGAGTTGGCAGGTGAGGATGGGAGTGAGCAGCAGCTGCCTGTTCTCCCCAGTCTGGGGGAGAGCAGCAAAGGCAGCTCTGGTTTACCACATGGATGTAGCCTACTGGTAGCACTACATGTCTACCCTGTGGAGCCCACTCTGCATGTGCAATCGCACTGTGAGTCATGTAAGACCATCAGAGGGCAGCTACAGAGGAGCACAGCAGAACCACCACAGGAGAGGAGAGGTATTCCACAAGGGGATAGGGTAGGCTGCACTGAAGGACCACAGCAAGGCTGGCTTGCTTCCTATCACTAGACTCTTGTCACAAATGTCTGAACTCATAGCAGATCCCCAGGCAGGAATGAATGGGCTGAAGGACTCTTGCATGCCCAGAAATACCTGGCTCCTGCAACTGTGGAATGAATGGGCCAACTGAGTGCAAGCACAGGAGCCAATGGACCCCGGTAGAGGTGCACAAAGAATTGCCCAATTAGTAGCCTTTGGTACAAGCTTTCATTCTCCCACCAAGAAAATCTCACTTGTGGATAATATTCAGACCCTTTGATACAGGTCCTTCCAAACTCTCTTCTCTGTGATCACAATCCTGGTCTAACCTCATAGCATCTACTTACCATCAAACACCCTCCTAATTACAAAAGCTAAAACTATTACAGAAAGCTCAGTGGACACACTGAGGCCCTCTGCATGCCTCTACCTATTCAGAAGAGGCTCTTTCAAATTCTCAACACCCGAATTCAAATTAAAAACAAAACTATACTCACTACAGACTAGAAGACCTAAAGTTGATAAGCCACACTGCTTTCCCCATGCATATTTCCCAGATATATTAAAAAAAAAAAAAAACAGGAATGATTACTTGGTCAGACTGAAAAAAGAAACTCTAATCATTCAAAAAATATGATCTATACAATATTTAGAATTAAATGCTATAATGGCAACTAACAAAAGCAAACTATGATCACTGCAGAAATATACTAATGCCCCCATTTGGAAATTCCAGACTTTTTTTTATTAGAAGGTATTCCCAAAAACCTAACCTCATTAACACTAATCCTTCTCAACCTAACCAACTCTAATTTCCTCATGTATCCACCCTTACACTGTAGGAAGCTCTACAGAATTACCTGGAGAACCTCCACTACTACTTCAAATTTAACATCAAAAAGGAAGAAAAATATCAACTTAATGAAGTACTGTCCCACTGCAAAAACTTCTTTGGAACACAATAAATCCCTGATCCTCAAACAGAGGCATCACAGCTTAGCTGCTCCAGTGCCATTTCTAATCAGTCTCTGACCACTAGATGCACTAGACTTTTTCATATCCAAATCACCATCAGAAAGATCTTGTACCATATACTAGCTAGTGATAGAATTCTCTCAGTGACAGAAGAAAGCCACCTATCTACAGGAACTAGAATCATTCAGTATTAAACCCAACACAATTTTCCTATGTGATAAAAATCACCAACTATAGACTGGGAAATGTATACCCACCATGAACACAAGAACAGAGATTCCTGGAATTTGCCCTGAAACAACTAGTCCGAGTAGCCACTAGCAGAGGAAGGGGGTGGGTGGGATAACATTCTAAAACTTGTTCTTACTTGGCATGGAGGCATTTGGCACCATCCCTCACATACCTTCATCATGTATTAGGTCTGACCATAAAGCCATCTCCTTTGAAATAAAATTGAATCCAGAGACTTTCACCCCTGGTACCTCTAAAATTTCTCCCATATAAGCTACTACACCCAAGTGATACACTATCAAGCTTCAAAACCCAGACCTCACCCAGTTAACTCTACTGAATATGTGAAAACATATACCACTAAACTATACCAAGCACGTAAACAGATGCAGCTCTACCTGGTAGAAACGAGCAAAGGGCATACCACAAAAGCAAACCCCTTGATGGAACTTCAATATCAACAAGCTTTCCAATAAAAGGAAAATACTATTACTTAAAACAATTCTAATAGATCTTCATCATTAAATTAAACAAGTAACTGAGATACTTAATTAAATGTACCAAAGCCAAACCAGAGGCAAAAATAGCCACCCAAAGGACGATTACAAGGTCTTTTTTAGTTATGTTGTTTATCGCAGGAGCACAATGCGACAATGCGCTGAGCTGACTGTAAATACGTACACTGAAGCTGAAGATATGGCTAAACTATTAGCCGATAAATTCAGCTCAAACTTTACCCTCCCATCTCACATGAAATATCTGAAACAGACTCGCCGCCGGTAATCACACAAAAGTACTATCAAAAGCAAAAAATACCCCATCAATGGGTCCTGACAAAATCCCAGGATGCATACTGAATAGCATAAAGCACAATTAAAATACATCCTTAACACTACAGTTTACTCAGTCTCCATACAGATTTTGTGACAAGTGAATAGGCAACAATAACAGTCATTCCTCTGGTTAAGGGAGGACCCTTCACAGACCCATGCAATTACAGAACCATACGTCTGACAAGCCTCATATGTAAAGTTATGGAAAGAATAATCAAGAAATTAATCAATAAGGACACAGGGAACCTCCAAACACTGGAACCTTATCAGTTTGGATTTGTCAGTGGCAGATCATGCTTACTCAACCTAGTGGACTTTTTTGAAAAGGTTATCAAAGCAGTGATGAAGGTAAAATGGTATACAACTCCTACTTAAAACTGGCCAAAATGTTTGACACGATCCCTCACTCAGGCATAGTACAAAATCTTAAACCAGGAATAAACCCCTTTGACACTTACTAGTAGGTGCTTCTCTTTTTGGGACCATTTTCCCTGAATGCACTGATCTGCCATGTGTGCTCCCCAGGCGTAGTCTGATGCGTCTGTTGTGATGATTTGAGTTGCTTGAGGTACACAGAAAGGGAGACCTGTGTTTCTTTGGCATGCTTGAGCCCACCACAAAAATTCCTTTTGAAGGCATGGAATGAGTGGTATAATTGTTTCCAAGCCGTGGCTGTGTTGAGACCATAAGTTTTTTAGGTACCATTGAAGTTTCCTCATATGCAGCTTTGCACATGGGATTAGTAGGATGCAAGATGCCATGAATCCCAGAGCCTGCAGGACTTTCCTTGCAGTTAGCCTGGTGAAAGTTGCCATTTTGCTGAAGTATTGAGACAGCTGCCCTTGTTTGTCTGGCGTGAGGCATGCCATCTGGGTGGTTGTATTCAAGCTGGCACCCAGGAAAATTATTTGTTGAGAGGGTATTAGTTTTGATTTCTTTTTGTTGACTGTGTATCCCAGGAAGTTCAACAGTTTTATTACAACCGCCAGGTGCTGCAACAGTATGTCCTTGTTGTCCGCTTAGATCAGGCAGTAGTCCAGATATGGGTAGATTTGTATTCCTTGTAGTCTGCAGAAGGCGATTACTGATGCCAGGCATTTCGTAAACACTCTGGGCGCAGTAGATAAGCCAAAGGGCAATGCAGAGAATTGGTAATGGGTTGAACCTGCAAGAAATCTGAGGTATCTTTTGCAATCTTGTCTGATAGGGACATGCAGGTATGCCTCCTTGAGGTCCAATGTTACCAGCCAAGACTCCTTGACCAGCATGGAAAGAAGCTGCTGTAATGTGAGCATCTTGAATTTTGGCACCTGTAGATATGCGTTTAGGATGGATAGGTCTAAGATAGGTCTCCAATCTTTGTCTTTCCTTGGTACCAGGAATAGTCTGGAATAAAACCCTTGACCTTGTTCTTTTGCAGGTACCTCTTGAATCGCTTTCATGTCCATGAGAGCGGAAACTTGTTTTTGTGCCTCTGCCCTTTGATTTTGTGGCAGGTTTGGCATGCCTCTCATTTTTGGAAGGGTGTGAAAGTGGAACCTGTAGCCTTTGTCTATAATGTCTAGAATCCATTTGTCTGTTGTAACAGTATGCCAATTTTTTGAGAATAATGCCAGTTATCCACCCAAAGGTGCTGCCATTAAAGCTTTGCTTGGCAGGTGTAGGGGAAGTCATTGTGTCTGTTTTCTAAATAACTGTGATCTATCTTCTCCACCTCTTGGGGTTGGTGCTTGCCACTGTCTGGCTCTAAGATTCTTGAGGTTGCCCTCTACCCCTTGGGCGTCTGTATCTGCCCCTTTGAGGTCTGTCCGTGGCTGGAAAGGACCAATTTTTTGAAGGCCAGTTTCTGCTGAAACGTGGAGGTTGTACCTGCAGGAAATCTTTCACTGTTTGCATTGATTTCGCTTTTTCCTCCATTTTCTTTAGTACCTCCTCAGCTTTAACACCAAACAATACATCTTTTTGAAGAGGTGCATCTAATAATTTAGCTTTGACATGATCTGGTAAGGTTTGCTCTTTGAGCCAAGCATGCCTACGTATAACAGACCCCGTAACAGCAGCTCTACATGAGGCCTCTAAAGCATCAAAACCACACTTGCAAAGTATGTTTACCCACTTGCTCTGCACCATGCAACAAATCCTGCAACTCTTAAATCTGGTTGTTCTGGCTGTGTCATTTTGCTTTTCAACTGAGATAACAAAAACTGTTGATACTTTAACATATGGAATTGACAGTTTAATGCCCTCATGGTTAAAGTGGCCGAGGTATACACCTTTTTCCCCCACCTTTCTAAAGCTCTAGAATCTCTCTCTGAAGGTAAAGGGTTTTTAGCAGTAAAGGCCTTAATTCCCTTGGGACCCTGTGAAATAGTTTCTGGGTCAGCAGTATGGCTTTTATATAGGAACTGGTGAGAATCAGGAGCCAGGTAATACCTGTCTGGTTTAACAGGAGCTGGAGGTAAAGAATCTGGATTAAGGCTGGCTTCTGTGTACACATCATCCAATATATCTAAAACAGGAGGGATAGCCAGGGACCTATGCTGGGGGAGCAGAAGAGATTCCCTGAGCCTTTTCTTGGAATCTGAGTAATCTTGGCCTTCCCAGTGAAAGTGTTCCCTCAATGTATGCAGGGTTTCCCCAAAAGAGTAGTCCTCAGGGGGGGAGACAGAGGGAACAGACTCCTCAGCATCAGAGTCTTCAAAAGGTGAATAGGCGTAATCCTGGTCCTCAGAGTGTTTTGAGGTAATAGAAGCTTGATCTGAGGAAGGGTAGTCTTCCTCTAATCTGGGTCTTTTGTCAGAGGGGGGTTGAGAACCCCTGATAAGAGTAATCAAATCCTCAGCCATTTTAAGCATCTGCTTTTTAGGCATGGGGCCTTGAGAGGAGGTCTGAGGACCCTGTTTTTTGGTTTTCATGGCTGCTTTAGATTTAGTGAAGGCTTTAATAGAGAAGGAGGAAGGCCTGAAGACGCCTTGAGAAATGGCAGGCCTGTCTAAATTCTGAGTTTCCCCGCCAAGAGTGGCGTCGGTATCTGCAGTAGGAATGGGGACCGAGGAGCCTGCGACCTCGGGTACTGAAGTCACTGGTAATGTAGTGTCATCGGTACTCAGGGGCTGCATAGGCGCCGTGCTGAGAACCGGAGAATTGGTAGTCGGCCTAAGCGTGGTCTCAGTAGTCGGTGCGGACCTCAGATGTCGGTCCTTATCTTTGCGTCTTTTGCTCAAAACTGGAGTCTGAGTATCCGATGACATGATATAATTACATTTTTTGCCAAAATAATGAAGGGCAAACTCCACCTGGCACTTAATAGTGCTTTTGTTGAATCTAGCACAAAAACGGCAGGCCGAGACATCGTGGTCTGGGCCTAAGCAAGGTATACAGAAAGAGTGGAAATCCTTATGCGGTATTTGCTTCCCACAAGAAATGCAATTATTAACTTTGTCTGACATCGGTCTGAGGCAAGAAAAATTTCCCCAACGGGGTACTTAGCTTTCAAGAAGACTTCGGCTGAAATACTTTCATAAATCTCAGGAGCTGGCCGACCGGCACTTGCGAACTGCTTCTGCTTCGGGCACTGCGCGGCAAGAAAGACTGAAGAAAATGGCGTCGGCTGCCTCTTTTGTACCCCTGCTGCACTGACATCAGGGAAGATGTGACGACAACCGACGCCGGACCCAGACTTCGGAATTCGTCCGACCGAGGACCCGCCTGACAGCAGGATAACCCCATCTGTAATGACTGCAGCTGTATGCACGATGAACATCCAGAAAAGGACATTCTAGTGTTGTGGAACATTTCAAGACAGTTTCAAGTCTTTTCAAGACCTACAATTAATGAAGATTAAACAAAGGCTATTGCTGTAAATATGTACCAGCACATGAACTGCTCCAGCAATACCCCTACTTATGGAGGCACAATACAATGAAGTATTTAGAAGTACAGATTAAAAAATATTCTGTCATGGCAGCTAAGGATATGTGGGAAGGGACTAAACAGAAAGAAAATACAAAAACTGAGAAACTGGAAGCTCTACTTTATGAATATGGATAGCAAGATATCAACAATTAAAATATTTTTAGTTCCTTTAAGTTTTACATACAGGTCAGCCATATTTTTTTTTTTTTTTTATCAACCACAGAAGTTGTGGATAATAATAGAGAGAGTTGAAGGAATTTATCTGGCAGGGGAAGATGGTATAAGTTGATCCTTCCAACAGAACAACGTGGTTTAGGATTACCTGATTTGAAGGAATATTTTAGAGCTACACATACAACACAAGCAGAAAGATACAATTCAAATTGGAAAGGGATGATGATGATGACGACGATAACAAGAAGTTATGTACTCACCATAACGTTCGATGTGTGTAGTCCCATCTCACTTTACATTCTTACCTGTGGGTTCGGAGCCGAACCTCGGCTCCGACTCGGCCATACTCTAGCTCGAAGTCTTCAACTGGCTCGTGGCTAAGAGGTATCCCATCATGCAACAAGTCCATTTCCCAGATCTTGCTTGCTGCAAGCACACACACACACACACACACACACACACACACACACACAAAAGAACAACAACCCCACAGAAAGGACTACTGACACCTAGAGACTATACCTCCAGGTCCTCAAGGAGGGGGGGGTTAGTAAGAATGTAAGATGAGATGGACTACATACATTGAACGTTATGGTGAGTACATAACTTCTTGATGTTATGTAGTCCAATCTCGCCTTCATTCTCACCCTTGGGACAGCGTCCCTAGCACCTTGACCTTGGGTGGCTCAGTGAAAAATACTCTTGAGCACTGTTAAACCAAAGGAAGATCTGCCTCTAGAGATCAGATCTAATTTGTACGAGGCAAAGCCCATGCTGCTGCAGCACACATCATCCATAGACATCCCAGCCTGAAACGCAGTTGAGGTAGCCACAGATCGTGTAGAATGAGCCTTCACTTTAAAGGATTCCTTGCCATTGGAAGCATAAATAAAGAAGATGCAATTGGAGATCCAGCGAAACAAGGTTACCTTAGAAACAGGAACCCCAAGTCTAGTGTCTGAAAATGAGACAAACACTTGATCTGATTTCCTGAAATCTTTTGTCCTATGTAAACAGAAACAGAATGGTCTATGAACATCTAGCTGATGACACAAATTCTGCCTTGTTAGAGAATTCAGGAAAAAACACAGGCAACTCAATGGATTGGTTGATATTGACAGCAGAAGCAACCTTTGGAACAAATGAAGGATTGGTTCTTAAGGAGACCCTATCTTTGTGAAACAACAAATAAGGTGGCTTAATCGATAAGGCTTGGAGCTCAGAGACCCGCCTAGCTGAAGTTATGGCTACCAAGAATACTGTCTTTCATGACAAGAATTTAATGTCACACGTAGCTGTGGGCTCAAACGGAGTCGAGGTGAGCTTCTGTAATACAAAATTGAGGTCCCATAGCATTACTGGATCAAAGACTGGAGGTCAGAGTAACAAATGTCCCTTTCAGAAAGGCCCTACAAAGCCTATGAGCCATAAGGTTGGGCTCATTAGCAACGTGAAAGGTAGAAATCGCTGCCAGTTGCACTTTAATTGTTGCTGCAGCTGACCCCTGACTGAACAGTTGAGAAAGAAATTCTAATATTGCGGAAATAGGAGCTGTATAAGGATCAATCTGTCTTTCATGGGCCCAAATGGAAAATCTCTTCTACTTACTGGAATAAATCTTCCTGGTTGGCGGCTTGTGGGAAGATGACAGAATGTGGACCACTTCCGGGGAAAAATCATGAAGCCTAAGGACAGAACTGGAGCAGCCAAGCTGTCAACTTGAGGGTCTGGATGGAGGGATGGAACTGTCCTGACATACGAGTCAGCAGATCTGGATCTGGGTCCAGAATCCAGGGATCTTCCATTAGATAGGGTTGAAGGAAGGGAAACCAAATCTGATGAGGCCAGTGTGGGGCAATCAGGATCATTTTGCTTCCCAAAGACTGTGCTTTCTGAATGACCTTTGATATCAGAGGTAATGGTGGAAAGGCGTAGAGAAGACCAGGGGGCCAATCGTGAACCAGAGCATCCCTAGGTGTCTCCTCCTCCAGGGGATAAGGGTGAAGTAGTTGCTGCATTTGGCATTGAGGGGGCTGGCAAATATATTGCGGCAAGGCTGACCCCATCTGCGGAATATCTTCTCGGCAACATATTTGTTCAGGGTCCACTCGTAAGGCATTAGGACACCTCTGCTCAGCCTGTCGGCGATCACGTTGGACTTCCCCGGTATATGTGTTGCAACCAGAAAGCATTGGGAAAACACCGCCCACTGCCAAACTCGAAGTGCCTCTCTGCAAAGGGGGTATGATTTGGCTCCTCCCTGCTTGTTCAGATACCATACCACTGACATGTTGTCTGAGTGGAATGCAATTGTCCCTAGTGGGAGAAAGCTCTGCAGTGCTTGCAATGCTAATAGCACTGCTCTCATCTCCAAGACATTGATATGCAAATGGATCTTGTGATCCTGCCACGTGCCTTGGACTGTCCTGCCGAGATAATGCCTCTCCCACCCGATCTGGGAGGCATCCATGGTCACCGTGGCAACTGAAGAAGATGGGACAAAAGGCTTGCCCACGTTGAGATTGCTGACCTGAAGCCACCAGCGTAGATCCTGCTTGCACGTGTCCATAATCAGAATAGAATGGGAGAGTGGAAGATATTGTAGTGACCATTGGGCGAAAAGCAGCCACTGTAGAACCCTCATGTGTAGTCTGGCAAGGGGAACTAGCATGATCGTGGCAGCCATGGTCCCTAATAACTTGAGGACCACTTTCGCCTTGACCTTGAACGGTAGTAAGGTGTAGACCTGCTGTTGTAGAGCCTGAATTCCCTCTTCTGGTAAGAAGGCCCTCATGAGCACCGTATCTAGTTCAGCGCTGATAAAAGTGACATGCTGCGAAGGCAACAAGGCAGATTTTTCCTAATTTAGAGTAATTCCTAACCTTTGGCACAGTGTAATGGTGGCATCCCTGGTCTGTAACAGTAGATGCCTGGTGGTGGCAGAAAGGAGCCAGTCATCCAGGTACGGAAACACTTGGAATCCCTGACGTCTCAAGTGAGCCGTTACCACTGCCATGCATTTGGTGAACACCCTGGGGGCTGTGGTGAGACCACAGGGCAGAGCACGAAACTGAAAATGACTGCCTCCCAGCCAGAAGCGTAGATGACTGCTCTATGCCCTGTCCATCTTGATATGGTAGTAAGCATCTTTTGAGGTCAATGGAGCACATCCACACAGCTTTCCCTAACAGAGGAAGTTATTGACTGTAAGGTGACCATGCGGAACTTGGACTTTTGTACATGAAGGTTCAATCAGGTGAGATTCAAGATGGGTCTCAGGTTCCCTGTTCTTTTCGGCACAAAAAAGAATCTGGAGTAAGTCCCTAACCCTAGTTGGTCTGTGGCGACAGGCTGGATGTCTCTCTTTGAAAGCAACTTTTTTATTTCTAAAGTTGCTGAATCCCTGTGACTGGGTGGAATGTCTGGGATTCTCTTGGTTGGCGGGGGAGGAGAAAAGAAGGGAATATGATAACCTCTGGAAATTATCTTTAATACCCACTCGTCTTGGGTGACATCTTGCCAGGCTTCTGGGAATAAAGAAATGCAACCGCCGACCAGCTCCAGAGAAGCACAGTCAGACCTCCCTTCAGGAGCACTAGTAGGGAGAACTGCGAAAGGAATGACGGTCCCCCAGGTTACATGGGCCTCCTCTGCCTCTAGGGCGGCGTCTACCGGAATTTCCACCCCTTCCCCTGCCTCTGGAGGGGGAATCACTGTGTGTCCTGAAAAAACCCTCTGCGACTTCCTGAACCACATTTTCCCACCCTTCTGGCCCTTGGGATAAGGTCTAGAAGGCATGGAAAAATGGACTCCCATGGCAGACATGATTTTTCCTTCCTGCTAGCACCTAGTGAGTGTGTCCTTCACCTTGGTTCCGAACAACGATGAACTGTCAAATGGGACGTTGGTGAACGTAGACTTAAAGGCCTCTGCGAAATTACACAGGCGCATCTAGGAGTGGCTCCTAAGAGAGACTCCGGAACCCGCTGCCCTACTCGCTCCATCGGCTGCATATGAGATCAGCCTCATGGAGGAGTTGGTAAGGGAATTTAGGGTAGACATCTGTGCATTGACCTTCTGTGCCACGGCATCAGAAACGTTACCCTGTAGAAAATCTCCTAGCTCTTTCAGGAGATCTCTCTGGAGCCTTGTAAAATGCATCAAGTAGTTCAGCGACTGCAGTGTAAAGGCTGCTGAGGTAAACATATGCTTCCCATACCTGTCCATGGCCCGGGACTCCTTGTTAGGCGGATGGACGGTAGACGAAGTTTCAGCAAGTTCCTTCTTGGTGGCTGCTGCCACCAACATGGCATCTACTGGAATGCCTTTTGTTAGATATTCCTCGTCTGTGGGGGCGGACAAAAACTTACTGGATCTCCTAGGGACCGGTTCTACAGTGTCAGGAGTTTCCCCACATCTTTTGACAGACAAGATCTAGTAGCTCATCGAAAGGGGGAGAAACCCAAGAGGCGGAGGGTTGAGACCCAAAAGCCTTCAGAAACACAGACTCCTCTCATTAGAAGGGGATTTGGAAGGCCAACTGCCTCTCTGCTTCAAGATCTCAAGGATATCTGAAAAAGAGATATCTTCAGAAGACGACATGGGGGACCCCTCTGACTCCTCAAGGTCGGTGTCCAACGTGACAGACTCATCCGGGGAGTCGAGGTGTTTCCTCTTGCACAATCTCTTTCTGGCGGACTCCTCAGGCAAAAACTCTGGGGAAACGTTTGGGACCACTCATGGAGGTATCCCGAGATTTTGGGTCTCCGCTGTCCAGGGATAGAGGGTGATCCGAAATTGACACCGGTGCCGGAGGGGACAGAGTATCGGTGCTGTAGGATGCAGCTGATGACCTGGCCAGCACGCTCCTCATAACCTCGAAGGCGGATCCCCCCGGCTTCGAAGGCCGACTAACTGTAGAGGATACAGTAGTAGCCCTCGGCGCTGAGGAGATGAGGTCTGAAGCAGATGTCGTGTCCAAGCTCACCCAAGCCAAAGCACCGAGAGGAAGGCTCAGAACCGATGAAGACTGATCCAAGCCCTCCCCCTCGGGTCCGACCGGAGAACTGTGGAACCTCGACCCCGTGGACGGAGCCGATGGGGTTGGAGCAGAAATCGGAACTGAGAGGCCAGGTGACGCTACTGGAACCGACCTAATGGCACCCGATGGAACCGACAACTCTGGCTCCGAAGGCTGAGAAAGGCTCGGAAGAGGAACAACAAACGATGAAGCAGCCATGGGCTCTGGAGCGGACTGGGTCGGAGCCAAAATCAATCTGGCCAGCACCAATGACTGAAGCAGTTTCTTCAGCACTCTATCAACATCCTCATCGGAAAGGGTCCTCGAGGACCTGGAGGATATAGATTGAGATCTGGATCTCCCTAAAGAGGGAGACTTACAAGAAGGAGAAACCGGTCGAATAACTGGAGACCGGCTCCAAACCAAAATATCAGTGACCGGCTGGGAGCTGATACAGACTTAGTCAATACACTACCTTCTGTCAGCACCGAAGGCAATAGAACTGAAGAAGGAGAAGCTGTTCTAGCAACTTTCTCTGGCAGCTCTGAAGAAACAGACTGAGCCGGACAGTGCTTCTTAGAAGTCTTTTTGTCCTTTTTAGCTGGAGAGGCTATGGCACTGGAAGGCTTAGCAAAGTCTTCCTCGAATGAGTGTTTAAGCAGTCCATTCAAAATGAGCTTGTTCTTCCTCTCCTGTAGCACGCGGGGACTGAAGGAATGACAAAACAAACAGGACTTGGAGGTGAATAGCCCCCAAGCAGTACACGCACATGGAGTGCCCATCAGTCAAAGACATTTTATTGTTGCATTCAACACACTTTTTAAAGCCCGAAGGCCTGCGTTCCTTAGAATCCTTGGACATATGGAGAACGGCAAGGCTGAATAGAGGAGTACAAACACAGGTATAAAACAACATATATACACAAAAGACCCAACTAAACCCCGCGCAGGAAACTAGCCTCCAACTAAAAACGGCCTAGTAACCAGTGGGAAGAAGACTGCAGGGAGGACTAGGTCTTCTAACTTAAACGGGCCTAGCCCGGGGAAACAAAGGCAGGATAACACCACTAGCCAGACACAACAACACTAATAAGCTAACAGAATGGAGAAACAAACAGAAGGACCACACAAACAATGGGGAGGACTACATCCTCTAACTGAAATGGGCCCTAGCCCGTGGGAAGAAAGGAAATGAAAGGGATACCAAAAAACAGCCAACAAAAGGCCACAAAACAGCAAGAGAAACAAAACAAAGGCAGTATAACACCACTACCACACACAGTGGCTATGAAAATAGCTTTTTTTGAGCAACAAATAGTCAAAAGTCTGGAAAAAATATACTTAGCCACGGCCAAAAGTGAGACCACTCAGAGTTACGAGTGGCAAACGAGATCTGGGGAATGGACCTATTGCATGATGGGATACCTCTTAGCCATGAGCCAATTGAAGACTTCGAGCTAGAGTATGGCCGAGTTGGAGCAGAGGTTTGGCTCTGAACTCATGGGTAAGAATGAAGGCGAGATTAGACTACATAACATCGGAAATTCAAGAAATAGGGAGTGAAATTTCGGATGCAGATCCTTAAGGAGAACATCATCATAAAGATTATCCTAAAAAGTGAGACAGCATGGGAACAGGGAAAAGAGACTTCACAGATAGGGATGACTGCAATTAGGTGTACAGAGAATAGGCAAGAGGGGGCTGGAATGTACTGGAGAGAACTGGCAAAGAAGCCCGGATATTGAGAATCCTAAGTGAAAGCCTTGCTCTGGTACAGTTTTTAGTTGAATATAGAACAGAAGCTGCTGTTTAAAAGGGATAATTATCTAGGTATATAAAATACTGCACTAAAAGAATGAATCAGAGAAGGTTAGGAAAGATTGGGAAGGGATAGTGGATAAGCATTTCACAAGGAAACAATGGGAGGACATATGTACGGCTCTCAAGTACGCCACAAAGTCTAGAAGATATAGGTTTTTGCCTGGAATTGTTTGCATAGGTATGTTTCTACACCAAGCAGACTCCAAAGAATTCTTCCTCAAGTAGATAGCAAATGTTATAGGTGTGTGATAGAAAATAAAGACGCAACTGAGAACAAAAGTTTCCTAGAGTACTCTGTCATAAATATTGGGTAAGCAAATGGGTGCAACTAAGAAAATTAATTTTTTGAGCTGCTATAGAGGATCTGAATTGCATAATCATAGTAAGGCCTTGTTAAGTTTAATTCTGGTGTCTGGAAAAATGTTATTAGTAGAAAATGGAAAGCAAAGACTATACCAACTGTATTGGAAGTACTGAATACTGTAACCGAGACCACAGAAATTGAAGTGTAATCTTTAGAAAATGGTTGCTGCAAATTACATAGAAAAGCATGAAGTGCGGGAACAATACATACAGAATGTTTTGAAGGAGGAGTGAAATTTAAGGGAAGGCAGAAATTGAGCAATTTATATAACGCTGGACTGACAGCTATACAAAAAACATTATGTATAATGCCTGTACCTGATCATGTTAATATGCTTTGTTTTCTTGTATACAATGTATATTTGCCTATATCGTAAAAGATAATTCAAGTAAAGGTATTAGAAAAAAGTAACCTTTCCCAACATTCTTGGGATACCCTCATCACTGCTGACCTTTGGCTTCCAAGTAAGTGCACATAATTCCATCCCCAGTAACTTCCACATCCACTTCATGGGGAGAGAAGCAACAGGTGAAGGAACATATGGAGAACGGCAAATTTTTTTCTGTATTCTTACAAACTCCCTCATGCCCACCACAGTTGCACATAATACTTATAAATATGACATTGGGTAGGCATTAGAACAAGACTCTGATGTTGCTCTCCTCAGTGATGGTCACTGTTAGAATAAACAGCAGAAACTCACCCCCTTTCATCCCTATTCTGACAGAAGAAAGCTGGCAATACACCTCACAAGTCCTCTCCCTGACCAGTCAGCTGGGACTGAAGTACTTAAATTGAAGCCAGGTCACAGCCAAATGCCTTGCTTCAATACCAGCTGATGATTTACAGAAACAGACTTTTGACAGAAGACAACTGGACACCACTTGCTAGAAAGGGACGCAATATAATAAAATACATTTTATTTAAATACTCACAGCGTAAATGTCTTGGGGTGTTGATGTATTTGTTCCATTAGAGCGATGGCACTTGAATGTGAAGTTGTCTTTGGTGCTTTGGATTAAAAAGAAAGATATCAGCAACACTGCAAAATGTAAATGAAACTGTGACTTGACAAGGTAATTGCTTTATACTCACGGATTTGGAGGGTTTATGTAATGGATAGCTACTCTTCCTTCAATACTACCAAGTGCAAATCCAGTTGGCTTGTTTTGTTTATCTTTAAAGATGGCAACACATCGATGCTGTTGTACATGAGAGAGAAAAAAAGGCAATTAGCACATATACGGATACAAACTGTAGTTATTAAAAAGCACAACTCTGTACATAAAATAAAATGCAAGTCAAAATAGAACAAATACCTACTAAAAATAGGCCCCCTTCGTATTTTGACAGGTGGAGGGGTTATACTGTATAAAAAGAAGTTATGTACTCACCATAATGTTCCATGTTGGTAGTCCATCTCACCCTTCATTATTACATATGGGTTTGGAGCCAATCCTTGGCTCCGACTTGGCCGATTTACAAGCTCGAAGTCTTCTGGTTGGCTAGTGGCTAAGCAGGTATCCCATAGTGCACCAGTACAAACCCCAGATCTTGTTTGCTGCTCACTAGAAGAAAAAAAACATAACAGACAAAACAATACTAAAGGGTCTCCAACCAAAGATAACCAAATAATTATTATTATTGTTATCTCCAGATCTTCCAGGATGGGGGCAGGAGGGCGGGTTGGTAAAAATGAAGGGTGAGATGCACTGCCAACATGGAACGTTATGGTGAGTACACAACTTCTTTATGTTGTGTAGTCCAATCTCACCTTCATTTTTACATATGGGACAGCATCCCTAGCACCTTATTCTTGGGTGGCTCACTGGAAAATACTCCTAAGCACAGTGGAGCCAAAGGATGCTCTACCCCTGGAAGCTAAATCCAATTTGCAATGTGTAATAAAAGCGTGAGGGTTAGCCCACATAGCTGCTGCACAAATATTATCAAGTGGGACCCTGGCATGAAAGGCTGCAGAGGTAGACAGTGACCTGGTAGAATGAGCCTTGATCCTGCAGGGTAAAGGTCTGCCCTCCGAACTGTATGTAAAGGCTATGCAACTGGAAATCCAGTTAGATAGTGTCACTTTAGAAACTGGTAAGCCCAATCTGGAGTCAGAAAAGGAAATGAATAGTTGATCTGATTTCCTAAATTCCTTGGTCTGCTGTAAATAAAAACATAGTTGTCTATGAACGTCCAGCTGATGAAAATGGTATTCAGCTGCATTACAGTGATTAGGGAAGAAAACTGGGAGTTCTATGGACCGATTTAAGGTAGCAGGGGAACAAACTTTGGGGATAAAGGAGGGATTAGTAGGCAGTAACACCCTGTCCTTGTGAAAGATAAAATAAAATGACTTAACAGACAAGGCTTGTAGCTCCGATACCAGTCTAGCTGATGTAATAGCTACCAAAAACAAAGTCTTCTAAGACAAAACTTTCAATGAAGATGAGTGAGAAGGTTCAAACGGGGGAGAAGTCAGTTTGGACAAGACAAAATTTAAATCCCAAGAAGCCACAGGTTCTTGCAGTGGTTGTCTCAAAAGAGTGACTCCTTTAAAAAAGGTCTTGCATAGCTTATGAGACATTAAATTATCTGGAAACCCTAAGTGAAAATGAGGGATCACCACCAAGTGGACTCTGACAGTGGTGGCGGCAGCTCCTTGTTGAAAAAGCTCAGAGAGAAATTCCAACATCACAGGGATAGAAGCAGTGTAGGGATCTACATTCATTTTCTATGCCCAAATAGAAAATCTCTTCCATTTACTGCCATACAGCCTCCTAGTTGAAGGTTTATGGGAGGACATAAGAATATGTGATACTGAGGATGACACATCATGAAGCCTGACTAGGGATGGAGCTGGAGCAGCCACGCTGTCAACCTGAGGGTGTGGATTGAGGGATGTAGTGAACCTGACATGTGAGTCAACAGATATGGGAGCTGGGTCCAGGATCCAAGGATCGTCCAGGAGAAGAGACTCGAGAAAAGGGAACCAGGCCTGATGAGTGCAGTAAGGAGCAATGAGGATCAACTTGCTTCCCAGCCGACTGGCTTTCTGAATCACTTTGGAAATGAGAGAAAATGGAGGAAAAGCATACAGATGTCCCATGGGCCAATCATGAGCCAGAGTGTCTCGGGTGTCTCCCCCCGGAGGGGGAATGAGGGAAAAATAGCTGCTGCATTTGGTATTGACTGGGCTGGCAAAGAGGTCACAGCAAGGCTGTCTCCATTTGCAGAAAATCTGTTCCGCTGTTTCCTGTTTCAGAGACCACTCGTGAGGCAGTAGGATCACCTGACTGAGCTTGTCAGCTACCGCATTGGTCGTACCTAGAATGTGTGTTGCAACCAGAAAGCGCTGGGAAGAATTTGCCCATTCCCAAACTTGCATGGCCTCTCGACAGAATGGGTAAGATCTGGTACTACCCTGTTTGTTGATGTACCAAACTATCAACATGCTGTCTAATTGTATCGCAATAGTCCCGAGAGGAAGAAGGTCTTGAAGTGCTTGCAATGCCAGGAGCACCACCCTTATCCTCCAGAACATTGATATGCAGGTGAGCCTCATGTTCTTGCCATGTGCCTTGGACAGTCCTGCCGCGATAATGCCCCCCCACCCGATCTGGGAGGCATCCGTGGTCACAGTGGCAATGGGTTGGGCAGGAACAAAGGGAGCACCCGTGATCAACTGGTTGGGAGCTATCCACCAAAGAATGTCCTTCTTGCATGATTCCGTCAGCAGGATAGGATGACTCAGCGGGAGATATTGGAAGGACCATTGGGAAGACAGAAGCCACTGGAGAATTCTCATGTGCAACCTGGCTAATGGTACTAATAGAATGGTGGAATCCATAGTCCCAAGGAGCTGAAGAACTTTGAAAGATTAAGTTTTGTGCCCTGTCGGCGGGGAGATGAGCCGTCATGTTCGCTGTGTCTACCTCTGCACCTATAAAAATCACAGACTGAGAGGGCAATAATGCAGATTTTTCCCAATTTATGGAGATCCCTAACTGAGCACAAAGTTGAATAGTGGCGTCTCTGTTTTGGAAGAGTAGATGCCTGGTGGGGGCGGTCAGGAGCCAGTCGTCCAAATACGGAAACACCTGGAATCCTTGATGTCTCGGGTGAGCTGTCACTACTGTCATGCATTTGGTGAACACACGGGGGCTGTTGTGAGACCAAAGGGCAGAGCACGAAACTGATAATGACTGGCTCCCAGCCGGAAGCGTAGATGGCTCCTGGACGCCTTGTCTATTTTTATATGGTAGTAGGCGTCTTGGAGATCTAGAAAGCACATCCAATAGTCTTTCCCTAACAATGGGAGTATTGACTGCAGAGTTACCATCCGAAACTAGTCCTTCACAGATTCGTTTAACCTGCGGAGGTCCAATATTGGCCTCCAATCTCCGGTTCGTTTTGGTACTAAAAAGAACCTGGAGCAAGTTCCGGATCCTATCTGGTCTGCTGGGATGGACTGGATGACTCTTTTTAAAAGCAACTTGTTGATCTCCACAGTTGCCTGATCCCTGTGATTGGGTGGTACATCTGGGATCTTCTTGGGAACAAACGGTGGAAGGGAAAAGGGTATGATATAGCCTCTGGTAACAACTCTTTGTACCCACTTGATGTGATATTTAGCCAGGCTTCTGGATACAAAGAAATGCAACCCCAGAGAACGCAGTCGGGCCTCCCATCAGGAGCGCTGATAAGGCCGTCCCCGAAAGGAATCATGGCATTGCTGGTACTGCTTACCGCCCCTGCCTCTAGGGCGATGTCTCCCATTTCTCCTCTGCCTCTGGAGGAGGATTCACCCCGTGTGTCCAGAAAGACCCTCTGGGACTTTTTGAACCACATTTTACCGCCCCTTTGACCTTTGGGGTATGGTCAAGAGGGAACAGTAAAACGTACTCCCACGGCAAAAAGCGTCTTTCCTTCTTGCTCACACTGAGTGAGTGTGTCCTTCACCTTGGAACCAAACAATGAGGAACCATCAAAGGGGGCGTTGGTGAAAGTAGACTTGAATGGTTCTGCAAAATTACACAAGCGCATCCAGGAGTGACGCCTCAGGGCAACTCCTGAACCTGCTGCTCTACTCGTTCCATCAGCCACATAAGAGATAAGCCGCATGGAGGAGTTAACTATAGAATTTAAGGTGGACAACTGAGCAGAGATTTTGTCAGGGACTCCCTCAGTACATGCACCTTGTATAGAATCTCCTAACTCCTTGAGGAGATCCCTCTGTAATCTCGGGAAGTGAGTGAGATAGTTCAACGATCGAAGGGTAAATGTTGCTGAACTGAAGATACGCTTCCCAAATCTGTCCATCTGTCGAGAATCCTTATTTGGCGAATGAACAGAGGAAGAAGTCTAAGCCAGCTCCTTCTTTGTGGCCGCCACCTCCACCATGGCATCTATGGGAACGCCCTTAGACAAAAACTCTTTACCAGTTGGGGCAGACAGAAACTTATTGGGTCTCCTGGTGACTGGCTCCACGGCATCAGGAGCATCCCACACTTTTCGACTAACTAGATCCATTAGTTCGTCAAAAGGTGGAGACACCAAAGAGGCAGAAGGTTGAGACCTGAAAGCCTTCAGGTACACCGACTCCTCATCAGAAGGGTTGACAGTGGGCCAGTCGCACCTCTGCTTAAGAATCTCCAAGATGTCCACGAAGGAGAAATCATTAGAGGACGACTTGGGGGATCCTTCAGACTCCTCGAGGTCAGTGTCCGATGTCAAGGACTCATCCTGGGAGTCAATATGCTTCCTCTTACATAGCCTCTTCCGGGGAGGCCTCGGAAGTATGGGGGCCACCAGCTGATGGTCTCTGCCATCTCTGGAGAGAGTAGCGGCTGAGACCGAAGTGGGTGCTCTCGGGGGAAGAGTGCTGGTACCACTGGTAGGGGCTGGAGAATGAGACAGTATGCTACTCATCATCTCATACGCCAAACTCTCTGGCTCCGAAGACCTCCCCGCTTCGAAGAGACAAAGGTTGACACCAGAGCCGTCGGCATAGAGATAGATGCAGGGTCTGAGCTCACCCTGGCCGATGCACCGAGAGGAAGGCTCGGAACCGAAGAAGATCGATTCAAACCCTCCCTGTTGGCACAGACAGGAGAGCTTTGGCCCCTGGACACAACGGAAGGCACCAGGCGTGTCAGAGCCGAACCCGGCTCCAAAGCAGCGCCAAAGGGAGCTGGAACCGATAGTACCTCCGGTGGCACCAAGAACTCTCACTCTGAAGGGCCAACATGGCTCGGAGGGGGAATAGCAGACAAGGGCAAAGCTGGATCGAGTGGCTCCGGAGCAGACTGTGTTGGAGCCAACAATAATTTTGGTAAGGCAGACGACTTCAGGAGTCTCAACACTACCCTCTCCACATCTTCTTCCGAAAGGCTTCTGGAAGACACAGTAGTTGATCTTGATCTAGGGGGCACTGGAGACTTTAGTAATACGGAAACTGGTAGGGAATCCACAGCCCGGCTCCGAGAAGCAGATTCAATTGCTGATTCAATTGGTTCAGAGATAGTCTCCGAAACATTTGGAACAGACTCTGACACCACAATAGTGCTCTCCTTTGGCTCTGAAGGCAGTGGAGTCGAGGAAGCAAATTCTGACTGTTTAGAAGGCGGCTCCGAGACACCAGCCGGCGCCGGAGAAGGCCTTTTTGAAGACTTAGATTTGCCAGACTTGGAGGAAGCCAAAGAGCTGGATAGAACTTCCTCAAAAGATGGTTTTAGTTGACCCTTTAGTATAAGCTTGTTCTTTCTCTCCTGTAACTCCCAAGGAGAGAAAACATTGCAGAACAAGCATGATTCCTGCAGGTGGATGGCCCCTAAACAGTAGACACAGCTACTGTTGCCATCCGTTAAAGACATCTTTTGGGAGCATTTCATGCACTTCTTAAAACTCGAAGGTTTGTGCTCCTTACTCTCTTTAGACATTTCACACACACACACACACACACACACACACACACACACACACACACACACACACACACACGGAAGAAGAAGAATAAGGGAAGAGGACTAGGTTCTCTAACTAAAACGGGCCTACCCCTACAAAAGAAAGTACCACGAGGTCTAGGTCCTCTAACTTAAACAGGCTTAGCCCGGTGGAAAAGAAACTAGGTCTTCTAATTTAAACAGACCAGAAAATGCACACACACAGAAAACTGTAAATAACTATGTGGTAACAATTTTTAGGTCCTATAACTAAAACAGGCCTAGCCGTACAGAAAGAAGTACCACGAGGACTAGGTCCTCTAACTTAAACGGGTCTAGTCTGGGTCTTCTAATTTAAACAGACCAGGAAACGTGCACACACAGACTATATGGAACAATTAGAAGAAAAAACTAACATACTAAGGGAGGAACTCCAACCCTTAGCAAATAACCAGCGGATCCCCGCCAAAAATACAATCTCAGATTAAGGAAACAAGCTGCCAATAATGGTCTAGAAAGACAACAGAATAACAGGAGCCCCTGTTAACTATCAGCAGAAAACCACCACAAACTAACAAGCTAAATAAGGAAAAAAGCGCAACGGCGCCTACAAGAACTCTAAACTGGCACACAGGATACCAAACTAACAAAAAGTTTAAACTAAGAATGCACCAAAAAGGGCAAACAACACTACTGCCTAAGATAATATCACCTTACAACACCGTAATAGCTGTAATACAAAATTTAAATACAAGAATTTTAACACTTAGCTAGAGCTAAGAGAAGCACAACCAAACTCGTTGACACGGCAAAGGAGATCTGGGGTTTGTACTGGTGCACTATGGGATACCTGCTTAGCCATGAGCCAACTAGAAGTCTTCGAGCTTGTAAATTGGCCAAGTCAGAGCCGAGGATCAGCTCCGAACCCATATGTAAAAATGAAGGTGAGATTGGACTACACAACATCATATGTTAAGCAGAAAGCACAGTTGTGTAAGTAAACCTAGCATAACAGTAAATGTTTGAATGACCACTGCTGCAGCAGCCTTAGCTATACGAGTTGCAATCTGTTAAGGATACAACAGCTGGCCCAGCTTCCAAAGCTTTGAAGGCACCTTCCTCACACACCCAGTTAAGTTAGCCCACGCTAAGCTGACTAAAAAGTCATGTTTCATTGCCAAGTCCCTCAGAGCTTTCATGCCAACACAGAGGGATAGGCTAAAGCCCTGACAAGGACAATGCTAATAAAATGAAGGACTACATCTTGGCATAAAAGGCATACAAAATCAGGATGTAGGGAAGGAGTGGCTACTGCAACAGTAATTATTCAAATATCTACTGTTACGGTAAGTTTACTTACACAACCGCATTATGTTTATCATACAGATCACTGCTGCAGTAGCCTTAGCTATATGGGTAGGCTACCATAACTTAGACTAACTAGAAGGAGGAGAGAGAAGAGTCCAGGAGCTCCTACAGAATTATTCTAGCAAAGACTGCTCTAAACCTAGGGAAGAACCCTAATTTAAAGTGCCTTGGAAAAATGTGCAAACAGGACCAAGTTGGTGCTTCTAGAGCACTTCCAGAATATAACCCTTTCCAAAAGGTCACAGATGAAGCACAAGCTCAAGTAGAATGAGCCTTGACCATGCCTGGAATGGTGGTGTTATGGTGGGTATAACAAATGGTAACAGCAAGAGACCATTTGGAAATGGTCTGTTTTGACACAGGTTATCCTTTTTTTCTGATCTTCACAAAAAATCAATATCGGATTAGAGTGTCTGAAAGATTTAGTTAACATTTCCCAGAGTTGCCTGTGGACATCCAAGATGCAGATGATCCCTTCTCCCTCATTTTTAGGTTCTGGAATGAAGACAGGGAAATGGACAGCTTGGCTTAAGGAAACTCAGACACTGCCTTATGCATAAATAAAAGATCAGTTTTTTAAATGGAAATCCTATCTTTATGGAAAATGAGATACAGCTGACCCATTGTAAGAGCTTGCAACTCAATATACTCTTCATGCAGTGGTCAGAGTATTAGTAACACTGTTTGTTTTCCATCACAGACACCTTTTACAACATGTCTGCCCGCCTTCTGTGCTGTATAGACCGATGCAGGCATTTGTACCTTTAGAGTCTTATCCTTGACCTGATGCTAGATGGTGATCAACTTACTTCAGTATATTGAGTTGACATTTTGCCACATGGGTCTGGCTACTGACAGCCCTGAAAGCAAGGGTAACAACTCTGTGGATTTTCTTCTAAACCTATTTTCTGTTATTTGGAAAGGTACAGGATGGGGATGGGGGACTTCAGCTAACTTAGAACTCTCAACAACATTAACAGAAAACCAAGAGATCCACCATTAGATTCTTCTATAGGTAATGTGAGGTCTGCTGGACCCTGCATTTTTTGAAAATAGGAGGTTGTGGAGCCCAGCTTCAAATGAAGCTGTCAAAAAAGGCATCTTCAAAAGCCACAAACATTGTATGTACTGCAGTGAGATTACGCTCAACAAGGTCCAGGCGCCTGTCTTTTTCTATCATACATCTCCTTGGACTACTATACGAAATGAAAATTCAGAGGCAGCAAGCCTGAAGGATAAAGCATTCACATTATCTTTGTTACATTCATCTTCTAGATGTATCCTATGAGTTATAAGTCTTCCTCATCTTCTGAGGGAGAATCAGATTCTGTGGAGAAATAACATTTTTCTTTATACGAGTGGTGTACCTGAGGATGACGGATGGGTGGAAACTTGTTTTGAGTATTACCATAGTGCAAAAAGCTCTTCAGCTATATTCTTAAAGTCTAGCAAGCCAAAGTTGTGTTGAAAAAGTGGGATTCCAGGTGGCACTACTGAGAACTTTAAGACCTGCAACACAGCAAGCATGTGCTGTTCACACACATGGGTTTTCAGGAAAAAGCAGCAGTATGGAGCCAATGACTTCGCTGCCTGGACCTTTTTGAAAGGGAGAGATAGCAGATCTGTCCCCAGTGACCCTCTTCTGTAGGGCACACAGTAGCTTTGTCCCCAAAGTTGGTATTGTGCATTGTAACAGACAGCAGAACCAATCCATTTTACTGCTTGGAGCAATTATTCCCATGAAAATGTCAGACACTGCCGCTCAAGTGAAAGCAGCTTTCATATCTGAAGTTCTCTAGTATGAAGGATTCAGCATCTAGTAGAACATGTTGCAAAGTTGCTGCCATGTCTTTATCCAAAGTGGTTGAGCAAACGTAAGCAGGTGCCAGGCATGGGGGGTGGGAAACTGCACCACCAGATACAGCACCAAAAAACTTAGATGGGGGGGGGGGTGGAGGCAGCCTTACATTCTTTAGTCTCATTTTCTTCAGGTAATGTGCCCTTTTCAGTGTTCATTTCTATGAGGTTTCTTGGATGTAGGGATTTTCCTGCCACAAAGTCCAACTGTTATGATGCCTCCTTTTTCTGTGCTAGCCAGGAACAGAGACAGACTTCAACTTCTGTAAGTCTTTCAACTCCACAAATCTGGTAGACTTACCATAAAGTGGTACTACAACTGCAAATTATTGCAAAAGATCTGACGCACACAGTAGCAGAGAATTTTCAGCACGGTCAAGACTCAAGAAACAGAAAAAGATTCCCTAGAAATCATTCACTAGAAAAAGGCGTTTTTCAGAATTCTCAGCTTTAGGTGAAAGTTGGCACTATGTCAGCAGTCAAACAGCACATTAAGTGTCACTAGGATGTAAATGGCTTCTCAATATGGTGCCCTTATCTATGGGCCAGTGCAAGACCCACATCAACCCAAAGTATGAAGGGGGTGGTACGAGTTTGTACTCCTCTGTGTAGTACACCATGGCCTAGCTATCTGAGAGAAGAAAGGGCTCTCATCTCAGTTTCCTTTCCAGTGCTTTTATATCAAGTAACACTGGCCTTAATGATCATGGGGAGAACCAAGCTCCCGAAAGACCTGCTAACCTGAACCAGGAAGTCCGGGTGGAACATCTGACTTGCTACACAAAAATATATGTAATCATAACATGAAACAGGTTCTGCAGCAAGAAGGCAAGGTTCACAATGAGGCTAATAGAAAAAAAAAATAGAAGTCCACCACTGAAACTCCAATAGCAAGTATCTAAAACTGAATGAAAGCCTATGAGAGTGCAACAACTTTGTGTGCAAATGGAACTGTGCAGATCATGGCTGTAGTAAGGCCCAAGAGGCACGACACATCCAGAGCTCGGGCCCTCTATTGCATCCTTAGACTGCCAAAAGCACCAACTTGCAGGGTTCTCCCCATATTCTAGGCTGAAAAAACGGGTTCCGGTGTGTAGCTTGCAAGACATTTCCGGGCGAGCTACATCGCCGAAACCAATTTGCTGCAGCAGCAATTTGCCGTAGAGCAATACGGCTGAATAGCCGCTGCAGCTGTACACTATGCACAGTAATTCTACAACTGGTGGTGATCTTTACAGACAGCTGCCCAGCCGTATTCTAGCAGGGAAGGCCATACTAGATGTATACCAAGTTCTGTATTTTCATGTAAGGAATGCATTTACTGTATTATTTATTTATTTTATTGTCTGACAATAAAATAAATAAATACAACAAATGCATTCTTTGCATGAAAATACCGAACTTGGTACACATCTAGTACGGCCGTCCCTGCTAGAATACGGCCAGGCAGCTGTCTGTAAGGATCGCCACCAGTTGTAGAATTACTGTGCATAGTGTACAGCTGCAGCAGCTATGCTATTCAGCCGTATTGCTCTACGGCATATTGCTGCTGCAGCCAAATGGTTTCGGTGATGTAGCTCGCAGGGAAATGTCTTGCGAGCTACACGCCAGAATCCCCGAAAAACACTGCTCAGTGTCAAACTAAAACCCAATGAAGGCAATCCTCTGAGTCAAGCTCAGAGGATTTTTCCCACAATGGGACTCCTCACAGTCTACAACTGCCCATATAAGGGATGCTACTATGGAGTCTTAAGAAGGGATCACCAGAAGCCATTCATTTTAGGCATAAAATTCCCACTCCTACAAGGCATGGCTAGCACCACTGTAAATGAATTAGGAGGAAGAGGAGAAACCAAACTTTAGATCAGTGCACTGCAAAGTAAAGATCAATAAATGCATTTAAAAAAAACAAAATCTGCCTTACGGTGTGCTGCGTGTCCAGATGTGCCATCCAAGCACTGTGTGCTAGCACAACTATGACCCACTTGGAAAAATCACTGTCTGAAATTTGATGAACTGACCTTATTAAAGCTGCTGTGGTTCTAGACTGGAAATAAACTGACCTTACTGAAATCGCTGTGGTCCTAAAGAGATGATTAGCTGACCTTATTGAAGCTGCTGTGGTCCTAGACAAGAGAAAAGCCTCCTCCATCCTCTTTAAAGTAAAGAGGAAAAGGACCCATTTTTCCCTTTGTGATGGAGACTCTGAAGCCGATACAAGAACTCAGTGGAAATGGCTTGGACAACCAGTGAAGCTCTTGCTGAGGTACGAAATAATGGCATTAAAATGTGACTGTCTGTAGTCAACAATCATTTGCAATGGCTCTCCAAGCTGGTGTTGACTTAGAGAACAGGCCCCTACCCTGACATTTCTAAATAGCAGTTAACACAGTGACTGCTGGCCAGTGGAGAGTCGTGCAGTAAGGATTCGGTCACCAAAGCCAGGGGAAGTATCCAGAGGTATCACTGACTGCTCCTCAAAAAGCCCTTCTTATCCTACAAGTGTTTTTTTAAGAGAACTGCAGTGGCCATAAACATAGAAAGGGACCAAAGGTACCAAAGTGACTCTCTAAGTCAATGCTGTTTTTTTTTTTTCTTTATAAGGTCCCCAAACAGATCCTGGAAAGGCTGTTGTGGGGAGACTTTTACCCATAGGGGTTAATTAAATGGCCTACCTAAGCTCATTCTTAAAGAAGAAGAGTAGGTACCATGCATTCCAGCACAAACGGGTATTCCTGAGTCAGCTGCCCTAATCAGAATAGCAGCATATCAAAATTACAGTGGGTCATGTAAACATACACTGTAGAAATCATAGTATGGGACTTTACTGGAGCCTTGCCTGTGCTCCCCATGCCTGATCCACTAGGGTGCACTAAAACCAAGTGGTAAGGTGGCAAAAACTCAAGTGGTAAGGTGGTAACAGATCTACAGGCTTTCAGACCTGTGCTGGCTGAAATAAATTAGTCTTCGTAGGAGAAGCAAACTCTGGATGCTTCCAAGCTGAGGAAGAGGCAACTAACAGAATCTACAGAACAGATAACTCGGCTCTCTTCACCCCTCTAGTCTACACAACAATGAAGAGGTTTCTGGGGAGAAAGCAAAAAAAAAAAAAAAAAAAAGGTCAGTCCATGTGGACTTCAGCACCAACAGTTCCTCACAAAACAGGAGATTTTACTATGCTTTTTATGCTTCCATCCTAGAAATGGAGGACCTTTGGTTCCTCTGAATCTGAGTTTTATTTATTTTTTTATTGCACCTTTTATTTATTTTTATTAAACTTTAATAACCGAGTAGGAGGGCTAGTCTGGCAGACCATTTTCATCCAAGAACTGCAATATCTTAGGTGACATATGTAATCATTTGTGACCACTGATGATTGAGATAGTGGAGTGCATTTTTAACTACCAACATCTCTCATGCTTGTGTTTTGGTTTGTCTAAGACCCTGCACAGCCCCCCCCAAAGACACAGCTGTCCAAGCAAACTCCAAATCTATCTCTCCTGTTACGGACTTTGGTGGTGCCAGAAGGGAAAAAGCGAGGCATGGCTTCAGAAAAAAAAATGGTCTCCACCAAAGTGGCTCACTTTTTATTCCCTTTTTATAAATCCCAAAACTGGAATTTGAAGCATCAGGGGAGAATGATGTTGGGGCCATAGAGATTTTAGGTCAGACTGAATCTTTCTCATGCAGAGCCTGGTTAGAGGAAACATGAGAATTAAAGATTCCATGAATTCTGGTGTCCTGAGAAACTGAAGTCCTGGACTGAGTGGAAAAATTTAGGAATACATCTTGATATAGATGTACTTTTTCATGTGGAAGAAAAACTCTGAACTGAAGTATCCAGGAGACATCAAAATAATACAAACCTGTGTGAACGAGTCAAGACTTTGAATGTTTTCCTGGAAACTCAAGTCTGTAAAAGAGATCCCTTGCCCAAGTGAGAGATGCCCGACACTTTCAAAAAGACTGCAAAGATAAGCAAGTTATCTAAATATGGGAAAAATGTGAACAATGTGCAGTATTCAAACTGGCTTATCACTGCAGCTAGACACTTTGTGAACACCCTTGGAGCAGTGGATAACTCAAAGAGTAATGCACAGAAATGAAAGTACACTTCAGACAAAGGAAACTATACAAAATTATTTGAAATCTGAGGCTACAGGAATACAAGTACCCATTAAATCTAGAGTAAACAAAAAACTGAAAGGAGGAATTGGTAACAGGTTCTAAAGGAACAGCATTTTGAACTTTTGGACTTTAGCTGATTAAGAAAGGAACTATCCAAGACTGGCCTCCATGAGGATTCTTTCTTTGGTACCAGAAATGTTCTTAAATTAAAACATTGCCCTGTCAGAGAAACAGGAACATGTACTACTTATCAAGTAAGCAGATGAATGATATGAGAAGAAAAATGGTGGATTATGAGGAATCTCCTGAATAGGAAGAAGGGATTCCCACACTGCCATCTGTACTCTTCACTGAGTACTGAGTGTGATGTTTTTTCAGAGATTATCTGCTGCCAATCACAAGAAATGGAGAGATTTTAGGGAAGGTTTACAGGGGACTGCAAGGGTGGGAAGGGGGGGGGGTACAATTCATTGAAACTCATTCATACTAGTTGGACTTACTTGGCTTCTCAGAGAGTACCACTTTTTGGAGCCTCCATGCCATTGTTTTTGAATGTCTGCTTGCCAGGAGTTTGCACACAGTGTTTATTTTGCTTTTTATAAAAAGCTCCACAGTTAGGGATGAAAGCTTTTACAAACTTGGAGAAGAAAGGATAAAAACTTCTTAGAGTCAACCCTTGTATCAAATCAGTTTCCTCTCTCTCATCACACTTTTTCTGGACCTCAGCAGCAGATGGACCAAATACAACCTTCCCTATCAACGGGTTAATTCAATACTACAGCATTAGCATTCTCTGACAAATTCTGAGAACATAACGCAAACCTTCTCACAAAAGATCCAGTAGCTGCTGCTCTGGAAAAGGCATTGGCTGAATCATAAGCACACATCAGAAACTGGTTACTTGAGAAACAGAAAGAGTATTTTGAGAGGATTTGCCCTCAGAAGAACAAAAACTGTCAATAATATTCTTCTTATTTTCAAAAACAGCAAGCAAAAGCTCTAATAATCCCGGTCTTGTGTGTGTAAAGTCCAGTCTGTGAAGAAGCTGGTATTGGTCTTCTTTGGCCCATGAGCTTGACAATTAAAAAAAAAAATCCTAAAAATAAGACTGGCAGAGAAATCCACACTTCTAAAAAATCAAAAGCTTTCTCATCCTTGCCGAGGGGGGTTAACATTTACTAAATGTTTAGTTGTAAAGGGATTCACCAAGGAAATCACTGCAAGGTCAGATCTGGGATTTGAAAATAAGAATATGCATATCTGAGGAACTTTATACAATCTTTTTTGGGGGTTGCAGACTGGTTATTAGGCATGCTGCAGGTAGCAATAGAAACATCCCCAAGGCTGAAATAACAGAAAGTTGAGGAAACTCCGGTTGCAGTGAAGAATTTTCAAACAAACTGGAAAGTCATGTTCCCACTGAAACAACTGGTTCATCCTAGATATGGTTTCAGGAAAGGAACATTTTTCCAAAGAAAAATCAGAGGAAATACTTGTCTCAGAATCAGATGCATTAGGAGAAAAGACAGACTTGTTCCATCAGAATCAATTCCCTCTCCACATCACTGGAAATTTGCAAAATAATTCCCTCTTCTCTAACCAGTAAATCTAGAATAAGAAGGATTAAGAGCCTGAACTAAAGCAAATAAATCTTCCCAGTCTAAATTAACAGAGATGGGAGAAGATAAATGTTTTGCCTTTTTTTTTTTTTAGGTAGAAACCTCTCCACCAGAGATTTGGTTATCCCATGCCCGGCAAGGGCACTCCAACAGCCACTGAGGATTTGTCTAACCCTCAGTCCACAGAGAATGAAGGAAACAAGGATGATGATGAATGGGGGTCTGAGGAGCCAGAAATTCCCACTGTAGGGTCTCCAATCTGTGATTAAGGCAAAAGAAGCAAATCTTATCTGGAAATTGTCTTTTTGTGACTGTAGGAAGGAAAACCTAAGAAGTCAGTAAGCTGTTCCAAGATAAAGCCAAAAAGGGAGCTTGAAACCCAGGTATGACAGCAGTCGTTAGTGGTTAAAGCATAAAAAAAGCAGTGTTTTCACCAGAAAAAAAACAAAACAACTCTGACAATTATAACAAATTTGCCCTGGCCCCTACAAAAAATGTTTTATCATCAATAAAATTTAGAGTAAACCTCAGAAAAACAAAATGCTTACACTAAAACTAACAAGAGCCACATTTTGCAAAAAAAGTCATGTCAATTCCTAGCAAAAAATAAACATTTGTCAGAAAAGTATGGTTTTACTCGTAAAATTAATCACATTAGATGTCCCAGAAGGGAATTTATATGTCAAAAACATCTACAAGTGAAGTGCTCTTTGGAGTCAGGAAAGCTAATGTTCTCCATCCCTGCCTAAGCTGTCAACGTTCTGAGGGTGTGGAAGGAGCTCTTAAGCTTTCAAAGCTGGCTGGCAACTATATTCCAGTCAGGATATAACCCATACAGCTACGGCTACTGCAGCAGTGATTTAATGAAGAACATCAATGTGGTCACTATGTGGAATCTGCTACCAGGAACAACTTCTAAGGGGTTCTTGTACTGTGGCCGCTTCTCCTGCTATGATGGTCAGATAACCTACTGTTTTCTATAAGGAAGTCTACTGGATGTAGCCAACCACCCAAACCATTAAGGTATAGGAGTTAGAAATAACTGCCTAATTACAGTCATACTAGCTCTGTCAATAAATCTACAGTGGGTCTCTCTCACACACTTTGCTTAATGAATACATCAAAGATGTGCCCCTTTAATATGTTAACATGGGGTGTTCCTGGGCATCATGCAAACCTCCTAATGATCACATCAGTATCCATAACCTCAAAACCATCCAGTGTGTCATAAGCACATTTCTGTAATGGGGGGTGTCAGTCAGACCTTAAATATCAGGCAAAATTAGTTTGCACTTTCTTCTGTAATTACTATTTGCATCTTGTTGTGCCAATGGCTGCAAGCAATTCTACTACGCAGTCCAAAAAAAAAAAAACACGACTGCAGAGAACCACAAACAAATAAGAAAAAAAAAATGAAGAAAGACCCTCTCCCATAAGCAACAACAACATGGGTGTGAGGAGAAGGGAAGAAAATAATTGGGCTGGCTTTTTACAGTATGGAGACAGACTGGGCCGTTGTCAAACTACAGTTTACTATTTCTTTCCTTCCTCCCTCCCCAGTGTATGCATTACTTTGGGGAGGGGGGGAATCTTTGTTCTGGCTACTTTACATTACAGCATGGAGACATAATGAGTAAGTGTCATATCGTGGTTCCTTACATTTTCCTTCCCCTAGATGACAATCAAAGGCGCAACACAGCAAACACATACTGGCACACAATGCTGGAACTCCCCTTCCATTGCCATTATTTTTCCACAGAGTACCATTTTTATGTGATGCAAGATAATCTTGTCAGTGAAAGAACTCTACATCACCTCCAACTGCTCCTGAAAACTGTACCCCCTAGTTACCACAGACATATTCTAGTATCTCAAGATCACACTGCAATATTAGTCTGCCACTGTCCACAACTTTTGTGGCATACTCTTCCTCCTGTGTCCCTCTAACATCTGGACATCTCTAGATATTGCCAAATGGGAAGAGGCAAGTAATGTTTTTTTGAGGACTGTCACAGATATTGCAAATTCAGCCATATACATTTCAAGGTTCAGGTGTGCAGCTACAATGTGGAACAAAGGTATATGCAATGTAGCAAGAAAGGAAGAACAGATTAAGGCTACAAAAAAAAAAAAAAAAAAAAAAGCAAAAGGCAAGAAGTTAACATATTACTGCAACAATTTCAAGTAAAAGTAAATAACCTGCACTTAAAAACTGCTCAAGTAAGATAGGAGAACATTACCTGATGTTTCAATGGTGAGTCTATCCTCCTAAACTCTGAAGGCTGATTCTCAAGCTGGTAAACTATCAAACCTCTCTCTGCTGTTGCCACTACAGCCATAGGATATACCTAGAAAACATGGCAGGTTAGACATAGTCAGTGCTGATTCTGTTACAACAGAACAGGACAGAAGTAAAGTGCTTAAGAAACACGATTTGTACACAATCATCCAGTGTTTCATGAAAGGCTAGAAAAAAAGTTATGTACTCACCATAAAGTTCCATCTGTGTTGTCCATTTTCTTTCTTTCTCAACAGTTTGGTTCAGATCTTATCCTCGGATCTGACTCTGCTGCTTCTTCATCCAGACTGTAGAATACTTGAACTCTCAAGCTCATAATGCCCCACCAACTAACATACCTCAGATCTAGTTTGCTGCCCATATGGTTGACACAGCAGTGGAGAGTTTGAAAAGAATGGAAGCTGGAGCTCAAACAAGGAACATAGGTCCCTAACAAACCTCTTCGATCGCTCCAAAAGTAGGAGGAGGAAGGGGTAGGTGGGTTGGGAGTACAGGAAGAATGAAAATAACACAGATGGAACATAATGGTGGGTACATAACATTTGTATCTGATGTTGTCATGTTCATTCATTCCTTAACAGTTGGGACACAGTCCCCAGCTACCTAAACCCCAAGGACTGTATGGAATGATATTCCGAAGCACCGCCAAGCGAAAGGCTGCTCTTGCTGTCAAGACCGGATCCAGTTTGCAATAAGCAATAAAAGTATGAGGATTAGATTAGCTCAAGCTGCAGCTGCACAAATATCAGCCAAGGAAGTTTGACAGAGTCTTATGAATTCACCACAGTCCACGTGGAATGGACGCTTGAAGGTGTTGGTAAAGGCAAGCCCATTTTCTCGTAAACTAAAGTAATACAAAATCAGTCAACCATTTAGCAAAAAGTGATTTTAGAAACCAGTTTTCCTCATTTTGAATCAGAAAAGGAAACAAAATTACTCACATTTTCTTAAGTCTTTGGTTCGGTGAAGGAAGAAATCTAACTGTGTGGACATCGAAAAGATGTAATGTACACTCTCTTTTGTTTGAAAAGTTAGGAAAGAAAACCGAAATGAAGTTTAGTGGTCGACTTCACTCAATCAGAAAGTCAGCGCAAAAAACAATAGCGTAGTAACTTTTTTTCATGATGAAGCCACTTGCTTTCAACAAAAAGTTACTAGTTACTTTGTTGGAGCCTTACAATTGAGTTGGTTGACCAGTTTCTCCATTTTCATCCTTTTTCTTTTATTGGTCGAAGTGGTGGTTGTTATTTTATTGGGAGATTGATGACCTGATTAATATTAGATTCCAACACCACCTTTGGCAGAAAGGAAGGACTGGTCCACAAGGAAACCATATCCTTATGGAAAATGAAATGAGGCTTAGAAGACAATTCTTGAAGTTCAAACACTCTTCTGGCAGAAGTGACAGACAACTAAGAAAATAGTTTTCTAGGACAGAAACTTCAGATCAAACTTAGCAGAGGGTTCAAAGGGAGGTTGAGTCAAGACCTGAATAACAGCATTTAAATCCCTAGGAGAAGTAGGATCCTTTAAAGGAGGGCTAAGTACGTAGATTCCTCAGAAAAAGGCTTTACAAATTGAAGGAAGCTACGGTAGAATTATTTACTCCAATATGAACAATGGAAATAGCTGCTAATTGTACTCTGAAAGCTGAAGAGCTAGCACCCTCACTGAAAACTAAAAAGTCAAGGACCTTTGCAATCTGTGCTCACAGAGACCTGGCTAAAGCCACTAAACAATTATAATGACTTTGTTCCACCTGGTTACAATGCTCTTAGACAAGGCAGATTATCCAACAGAGGGCGAGGCATTGCTCTCCTCTTCAAAAACATGACCATTGAATTGTTAGCCACTGGACAACCAAAGTTCAATAATGTAGAAACTATGTTCACTAAGCTGAAAATCAACTAAAAAAAACATTTTCATACAACTGGTACCTATACACCCCCCTGGCAATAACATTAACATAGTAGAATATATTCTAGACTGGACATCCCAAACATTTTCCCAAGAAACAAATCACACTAGGGGATGTTAATATCGACTGGTCCTCCTGTAACTCGCTCCACCCCACTAACCACATTAACCTACAAGGTTTCACTCAACTACTCAAAACCACAACACGGGTAGATAAAGCATTAAAAAAAGGAGTCCATCTTAAGCTGGATCCTTACTAATAGACCATCTCAATCCTACCAATCAGGCTCCCTTCTAGACACCATCAGTGACTACCTTCCCAGATTTATAATTAGGCACCAAGTGAATCTATTAAAATCCTCCACCCTCCAACAAATCCAGTATACAAAGAATTTCAAAACCCATGACTTCATATCTGCACTTAATGCAACTGGAGACCACTCATCTCTCCCATTGGAAAGTGCTGTAGACTACTTCAAGAACACTTTTCTAAACATTCTAAATCATCTTGCCCCTATCAGAACTAAATCCAACTATTCCCAAGGCTGACCAGAGATATCAGTCTACTGCTAAAACAGAGAGATAAAGCACGAGACTCGTGGCGTCAAAATAAAACTCAAACTAATAGACAAGCATACCAGCATCTAAGGAACAAAGCCAAAACACAAATGAGGACAGACAAAAGGAGCCACTATATAGGCATTCAAACCAAACACAAAATATCCCACAAAAATTCTGGGCTACCATTAATAAAATCCTACAACCAGGAAAGACCAGTACTCCCATCTCTAAACATTGACACCACCACCAATAATATTGCCACCCAATTCAACGAACACTTCAAATCCATCCTAGCCCTAACCAACAGTAGTTCTCCCACTTCACATCCAAACCTACCTTCCATACCAGCAGACCAAAACCTTTTTCTCCTTACAGCCTGCCCCAACCAGCACAATATATAAATACCTAAATAGGCTTAAACCCACAACCCTGGCCGCTGACAAATTACCTGAAGAACATCTAAAGATCACAGCCAAAGCAATCTCTTACCCAAGTCTCCATGCTCACTAACCACTCAGAACGTGTCCTTCTCTGTGGAAAATTTTGCATATAATACCACTCTGCAAAGGAGGTAACTCTGTGGAACTATCCAATTACCATCCAACTGCCATTCTATCCCCCTTATCTAAAATCTTATACATTCACAAATACAGTATCTCCTCACTAATAAACTGTTAAACACCCAGCATGGATTCCGTCCCAATCACAATACTACCACAGTCCTTATTGGCTTACTGTGTTGTTAAAGCTAACATTGAAACAATGGTAACCTAGTATCCACTGTATTCCTAAATCTCTCCAAAGCCTTCAATACTGTCTCCCATCCCAAACTCCTTTTTGCTCTCTCTGATCTAAACCTCAACCACTCCACACTAGCGTGGTTTCAAGACTATCTAAACAATCGCCAAGATCCTTATCTCCCCTCCTACCTGTCACACTAGGGGTCCCCCCAAGGATTCATTCTTAGACCTCTTCTTTTCAACATATTCATCAACCAACTCCACAAAACTACCTGGCATGCCACTCTAGTCCAGTACACCAATGACTCCACTCTAATCTGCTTTGCTCCATCACTCCTCAACTTCAGGAATTGACACAGGAGTCCTTTACCGCTGTTGAAACCTGGTTAGCCAAATCTAAACTAATACTTAACCCTAATAAAACACAGCTAATGATATTCTATCCCACTAGAGCCTTGGACCCCAATACCACCATTCACAATATTCTCAGCCAATAACATCCCTATCACGGCTGCCCAACACACCAAACTTCTAGGCGTTATCAAAGATCACAACATGAAATTTGATATGCACATTGCACAGACAAAGAAAGTCCATAAAAAACTCAGAACCCTATATAAATGCAAAAAGTACCTCACCGATGACAGTAAAGCCACCATTGCAAGAACCCACCTAGTAGCCACACTCCTCTATGCCTCCCCCATACTCATCAACCTAAACAAACGGACATTAACAAACTAAACACCTGCTAAATAAAATAGCTAGGTTTGCTACTGACTCACCATTCAGGACACATCACTGCATACCAATCAAACAACTATCTTGGCTAGAATTACCCAACCTGCTCACATATAACCATCTTACAATAGTCCACCAAATTCTAGATTGTCCTGATAGAGTTCTTGCTTTTCAAGGTGGACTTAATATCTATTCTAACAAATGACTATTAAGATCCACCAATAAAGCACTGGCTGACATAGGCAAAAGCAACAATAGCTCTGGAGACACCTTGTTTTCCATTTCTGTTGCAAAAGAATGGAATACCATCCCTGTACATATTAGGACCACCAAAAACAAAAATACCTCCTCCGGTGTCACTTGCATAGTTCTTGGTTATGTAAATGTTCTGACCCTGGGTAGCTTCACTTAATTATATCACATCACACCTTAACTTTCTATGAAAGCTTGCAACAACTCCTTTCTATACTCAATGTGTGTTTACAGTACTAACCACTGATGAATGTAACCGAATAACTGAATAAAATGTCCTTTCAACTGTATTCTTTATTGTAACACAATGTGTGTGTGGGTGTGTGTGTGTGTCTTTCGGCTTTTCCCGGTTAGGGGTCGCCACAGCGAATTCCGGTCGGCTAATGATTGGCAACAGAGTTTTATGTGCTGGCTTGCCGGGCCTAACGCACAACCTTCAACGAAGGAATGCCCAGTCACGCATGTCGTCACACAGTAGACGCTCTGAGAATCGAACGGGCAACATCTAAGTGTGAGGTGACAATGCTACCGCAGCACCACCGCTTATAATATATTTACATTTTGTTCCTTTCTTGGCCTTGAAACTGTACTTGAATTTTTGACTCTGTACTTTATTAACATGTGTACTGTATTTACTGTATTTGCTCTACTAGTCTTTCTGGAGCTTTTCTCCCCGTTTTCCGCTGAAAATGGGATCCATGTCCAGTTGGACTTTCCTGGTAAACAAATGCAAAATAAATAAAATAAATAAAATACAAGGGATCTAAATTCTTACCACAGGCCCAAAAACAAATCTCTTCCATTTACTTTTGTAATTTTGTTTCTAGTGAAGGCTTTACGGGAAGACAATAAAGTGTGACAGACTGGTGAGGAGAGCCTAGGCTGTCTAAAAATGAATGGAACTGGAAAAACCATGCAGTCAACTTGAGGCCTGATATGTCCAGATGACTCGCATCTATCGGTTGAGACAGGAGGTCTGGAGCTGGATCCAGAATCCAGAATCCAGGGTGGATGCAGAAGAGGAGGCCAAAGGAAGGCAAACAAGATCTGACGAGGCCAGTAAGGGGCAATAAGAATAACTGTGCTCTTCAAACAAGATGTTTTCTGTCACTGTGTCCTTGGGTTGGGGGATAACAAAGGGATGGAGTGAATCCACCAGAAAAGGTAATCCTTGCATGGTTGAGATATTTTGACTTGGCTGGTGGTACAAGAATGATTGCTGCTGCCATAGAATCTAAGGCTTGGAGTATCAGCTGTGGTGGGAGGGAGGAATTTTGAACAATCATTTTGACCTGGAATTGAATAGTTTGCATCCGAGAAAGAGGAAGAGAAGCTACTTGGGTGGCTGTATGAGTACAGACGAATTCCAAAGTCCGAGCTGGAGTAAGCTGAGATTTGTTGTAATTGACAGATATTCCCAGAGGGAAGCAGAGCTGGAGTAAATAGTCCCTTACTTGAATCAGTTGATGCCTGGTTGGAGCAGTTAGGAGCCAGTCATTCAGATATAGAAACACTCGGAATCCCAGCCGTCTTAGGTGAGCTGCTATGACTGCCATGCACTTGGTGAACACCCTGGGGGCTGTGGTGAGAGCAAAGGGCAGTTCTCTGAACTAGTAATGACTGGCTCCCAGACAGAAGCATAGATATCTTCTGGATCGCCTGTTCATTTTGATATGATAGTACACATCTTGAAGATCTACTGAGCACACCCAATCATCCATGGCAGAATGGACTGAACTGTGACCATCCAGAACTTTGTGTACTGAACAAATCGATTTAGACTGCCGAGATCCAAAATTGGTCCCGTCTTTTTCTGGCACTAAAAAGAATCTTAAATAAGTTACGAACTCTATGATTTGGGGGGATCTCTTGGATTACTCTTTTCTAGCAGCTTTTTTACCTCTAGAAAAGCTGCTTCCTTCTGACTGGGTGGAACATTGGGGATTTTCTTCAGAACTAATGGCAGGGGTTGTCAAAATGTATTACATATCCTCTGGATATTACCCTCCACACTCATGAATCTTTTGTGATATCTAGCCAGGCTCTCTGGTGCAGGGATAGATGACCCCCCGACTGCCTCTAGAGACAGACAGTAGTGCCTTCACTCATAAGTGCTGACAGGATCGGTCTGGAAAGGAATCGCTAGATCCCTGTTATGAGTACCACCACTGTTATGGAGATGGTGTCTTCTGTTTGAGACCCCCCCCCCCTTTGCTCCTGGGGAGTACCTTGAAAGGGACCCTGTGATTTCTTGAACCACATCTTTCTATCAGCTCACTGGTTTCTAGAAAAGGACTGCTGAGGAGTAGAAAAATATATGCCCACAGTAGACAGGGTCTTTCCCTCTTGTTCGCACGTACAGTTTGTGCACCTTTCACTTTGAGGCCAAACAATGAGGTTTCAAAGGATAGACTGACGAAAGAAGATTTGAAGGATTATGCAAAATCACACAAGCGCATCCAGGTACGTCTCCTAATGGAGATGCCTGAATGCACCACCACTGAGGAATCGTCAGCAGCATGAGACATCAACCTCATGGACGAACTGGAAATAGATTGAAGGGTATCCAACTGACAGGAAATGGCATTCCCTTCCTCAGAAGAAATGGACCTGGAAAGATATTTGGTAAGGTCCTTTAATCAAATCTCTCAAAGTCTGGTAAAATGTGCCAGACAATTTACTGACCTAAGAGCGAAGGTTTCTGAAGCATAAACAAGCTTCCTTAATCTGACCAGAGCCCTAGACTCTGTTAGGGAGGTGAACAGAGGAACTCTGTTCTGTTAGCTTTTTTCTTGTGGCAAATCAACAACCATGGCATCAACAGGTATTCCTTTACTCCAGTGTGGATAGTCTTTGGTGGTGCAAGGATTTTGTATGGTCTCATGGGTGTAGGGTCAATGGTGTTTGGATCCTTCCACTCCCGCTGAGAGACCAAATCTATAACCTCATTGGTGGGCAGAGTCACCCAGGAGGTAAACAAATCAGACCCAAAAGCCTCCAGAAACACGGATTCCTCTTGGGAAGGGTTATCAGAGGAAATCTAAAAGTCAGAAACTGCAAGTACGGAAGGTGCAATGGCCAAACAATGTAACTCAAAAACAAAAAACGTCCAGCACCAAATAATGAAACAAAAATATATTTATTGCGACAGCTCCAAAATGGTAGTATATAGATACACCACCAGACTAGAATCAGACTGGTTTCAGCATCAAATTGCCTTCATCAGTGAAATTAACAAATGAATGCTCAGGAGCATTAAATAAATAATCAATACATAATGCCACTTCCTAGTGGCTATTCATAATTGCTCATTCTCTAATAATAACAGAGAGAGAGAGAGACACAGAGAGAGAGAGAGAGAGAGAGAGAGAAGACAAGGGGGATGGAGGGAGGGAAACCAGGACTGCAACAGTGAATACACTCGAACATCTACATTTATGGTAAGTGTACACAACTTCACTGTTGCAGTCATCACATTTGGGTCGATTCCCAAAGCTGAAGAAAAGTGTGGTGGCAGTCAAGAAGACTGGGGTTTGGCTAGGATGCCCTGCAAGACTGTGGTGGCAAAGCCTGCCCTGGGTTTGGAGAAGACAGGCAGGTGGTAATGCTTGGTGAAGGTAAGAACAGATGTCGATGTTGCAACCTCCTGGTGGGGACCCCTCTGAGGAAAGCTGCATAGGTGGATGTTGCTCTGGTGGAATGTGTCCTGACCCCCCTGGGGGGAGGTTTCCCATGCTGTTTGTAGCAGAAATGGATGCAGTGTGCTATCCATTTGGAAATTATTTGTTTGGATATGGCCTTGTCCTCTGCTCCTGCAGCGAAGCTGACTAGCAATTGATCAGCTTTTCTAAAAGGTCAAGTCCTGTCTAGGTAGAATCTGATCTGTATGTGCACATCTAGTGTGCAGAATCTTCTCCCCCTGGTTTTGCGGGTTAGAGAAAAATGTGGGCAAATGAATGGATTGGTTGAGAGCCACACTTGACACCACTTTTGTTATGAAGGATGGGTTAGTCCTGAGGCAGACCCTGTCAGCATGGAAATGATGAAGAGCTCCACAGCCATAAGTGCTTGTAGCTCTGATACTCTTCTAGCTGGAGTGATGGCCAGAAGCAAGGCTGCCTTCCAAGACAGAAATTTTAACTCTGCTGAAGCTGCAGGTTCAGGGGGGGGGCAGGGTAAGCTTTTCCAACACAAAGTTTGGGTCCCAAGCTGGGGAAGGAGCTCTTCTGGGTGGCCTCAAGTTGTTAGCCCCTCTAAGGAACTGTTTGAGAGGGTGTGAGAAAAGAAGTGGCTCTGTGCTGAAATGAGGAGAGATGGTAGAGGGACGAATTTTAACAGAAGAGAAGGACAGACCCCTGTGTAGAGGGTCTGCCAGGTAATCCAGGAGGAGAGGTAGGGATGGCTGTGCTGTTCCAGCTCCCTTAGCCTGGATCCAAGTACAAAACCTTTGCCACTTGTCAGCATAAGAATTTCTAGTGCTGGGGTGCCTGGCCTCATGCATTACATCTAGAACTTGTTTGCTTAGACTGGCAGCTTGAGGAGAGGTCAGGGAATAAGCCAGGCTGCCAGAATGAGGGTCTGCAATTGGGGATGCATGAATTCTCCATTCCTCTGGGTCAGGAGTGTTGGGATTTGAGGTAGGTGCCATGGTGGCAGGGGTGACAGGCTGCGCAGCAGTGGGTACCAGTGCTGGTGTGGTCAATCTGGGCAATCAGGATTGTCCTCAGTCTTTCCTCCCTTATTTGGAGCAGAACCTTTGAAGTGAGTGGTAGAGGGGGAAATGCATAGACCGAGAGGTTTACCCACTGGAAGGATAGGGCATCCACTTTCCAGGCCTTGCTGTGAGGTTCCCTGGTGTAGAATTTGCTGAGCTGATGATTGGAGTGGGAGGCAAAGAGATCAAACTTCGGGGTGTCCCATTTCTGAGTTTCAAGGGTGAAGGTTCTTTGGTCTAGCTGCCACTCATGTGGGTCTAGCAGGTTTCTGCTTAAGTTGTCTGCCAGAGAGTTTAGACAGCCTGGCAGGAATTGTGCTTACATTTGTAGTTGCATGACTGAGGCCGTGTGCCAAAGAGTCATGGCGAGCCTGCAAAGAGGATAAGAGTGAGTTCCTCCCTGCTTGTTGATATACCACGACCGTGGTGTTGTCTGTTTTGATCAGTAGAGGCCCCAGGGAGAGTAGGGGTCTGAAAGCTGTCAGGGTGTGCTGAACAGCTAACATCTCTTTTTGGCTGATGTACAGATGTATTTGATTTGGGCTCCATTGGCCTAAATACACCTGCTGTCCATATGTGCACCCCAGGCATAGTCTGATGCGCCTGTGGCGAGGGTCTGGGCGGCGTGGGGTTGTGAGAAGGGAAGTCCCTTGTTGTGGTAGCATGCTGCTGCCCACCAAAGAAAATATTTCCTTAGACAAGGTATCACTGGTATAAGAGTTTCCAGGTCTTGAGAGTGCTGACACCAAAGGCTTTTTAGGTACCATTGTAGTTTCCTCATATGCAGTCTGGCATATGGAATGAGTAGAATGCAAGAATCCATGAATCCTAGAGCTTGCAGGATTTTCCTTGCAGATAACTGGGTCCTCGTGGCTAGTTGAGAGAAGTAGGCTGTCAGGTAGGACTGTTTTTCTGGTAGAAGGAATGCCATCTGGGATGCTGTGTCCAGGCTTGCTCCCAGGAATACAATTTTTTGTGTGGGTACTAGTTTGGATTTCTTTTCATTGATAGTATACCCCAGGGAGGTCAGTAGGTCCTTTACAAAAGGTCAGGTGCTTTAGCAGCTTTTCCTGATTGTCTGCCTGAATCAGGCAGTCATCTAAGTATGGGTAAATTTGAATATTTGTCTGTAAAAAGCAATGGTGGGAGCCAGACATTTTGTGAAAACTCTGGGAGCAGTGGATAAGCCAAAGGGAAGCGTAGAGAACTGAAAGTGGAGTGATCCTGCCCTGAAACGTAAGTATTTACTACATGATTCCCTGATTGAGATGTGTAGGTAGGCCTCTTTTAGGTCTAGGGTGGCTAACTAAGCATCCTTGGAAAGTATAGGTAGAAGCTGCTGGAGGATGAGCATTTTGAATTTTGGTATCAGAAAGGTGTTTAGAATGGATAGATCGAGGATGGGGCACCATGTGCCCTCTTTTCTGGGTACCAGGAAGAGTCTGGAGTAGAAACTTTGGGTCATCTGTTCTGCAGGAACATGCTCTATTGCCCTCTTAGAGAGCAGGGAAAGGACTTGCTTTCTGGTCTCTGCCCACTGGTTTGGGGGAAGATCTGGGAACCCTTTTGGGGTTGGCAGAGTGTGGAAATAAAATATGTATCCCTGGAACACTATGTTGAGGACCCGGCAGTCATTGGTAATGGTGGCCCAGTTGCTTGCATGGAAGGAGAGTTTTCCTCCTACGGGTAAGAGCAGGTGGGCAGAGGCAAGGGGTGGAAGTGTAAAGTCATTGTGAGTTCTTACCATCAGGGCTGGCTTTACACTCTCTGGTTTTGAAGAAGAGGAACTCCATTGCTTAGATCTCTGCATTCTCTGGGGCTGTTGCTTGGGGGGGGGGGGGGCTGAGCTGACCTGGAAGGAGCAGGAAAGGATTGGTGCTTCGAGGGGCAATGCCTACTGAAGCTCAGTGGCTGGACCTGTAAGAAGTCTAACTGTCTGCATAGATTTAGCCTTTTCTTCCATCTTTTTTAAGATCTCTTTTGCCTTGGTGCCAAATAAGTTGTCTTTGTGCAAGGGTATGTCCAATAATTTGGATATGACATGATCTGGCAAGGGCTGTCCCTTAAGCCAAACATGCCTTCTAAGGACAGAACCAGTGACTGCTGCCCTGCAAGATGCTTCTAGGGCATAAAAAAACACATTGTATGGTGTGCTTAGTTACTTGACTTACATAATGCACCAACTCTTGTAACTCTATTTTTTGCACAAGCAGGAAAAGAAGATGTGTTTTGTTTGAGGAGTTCCATGGTATGTTGCTGATATTTCAGCATATGGAACTGACAATTTAATGCTCTAATAGCAAGAGTGGCAGAGGTGTATACTTTTTTTACCCAATCTGTCTAATGCTTGGGAATCCCCTTCTGAGGGGGTGGGATTCTTAGCTGAAATTGCTTTGATTCCTTTAGGTCCTTGAGAGATGACCTCAGGTCAGCAGTAGGAATTTTGCAAAGAAATTCGTGATAGTCAGGGACTCTGTAGTTCCTGTCAGGTTTCCTGGGAGCAGTAGGGAGGGTGTCAGGGGTCTGACTGGATTCCATAAAACATCATCTACAACATCCAGGACAGGAGGAATGGCCAGAGGTCTGTGCTGTGGAGGCTCTAAGAATTCCCAGAGTCTCTTTTTTGACTGAAGATAGTCCTGACATTCCAATTGGAAATGCTCCTTTAAAGTATGTAGGGTTTCCCCAAAGGAAAAGTCCTCGGGTGGAGAGGCTGAAGGGATGGATTCCTCTGTATCAGAATCCTCATAAGCAGAGAGCGGTTGCATATCTTCATATTTAGATGCATCAGAATCATCGGACTCCTGTTCAGATACAACTACTGGGTTCAAGTCTCTTTTTCTTCTGGAAGGGATAGCCTGGCTTCCCCTGATAAGCATTACAAGGTCTTCCGTTATTTTAAGGATTTGAGAATGAGGCAAGGAAGCAGGTGCCTGAGCATGGGTCGTTTGTTTGGTGTGGTTGTACCCTGGGCATTAGAAACTCTGTTGTTTTCGAAAGAACTGTAGACATCAAAGAAGTCTGTCTGTGTTGTGTACGGTGCCTGCTCAGCGGCTCCGCACCCATCCAAGATAGAGACATCCGCAGGATCCTTAGTCGATGAAGAGTCTCGCAGCATACCAGACTCTGAAAGGGTCTCGGTAGCAGCCTGCGAATCCACAGAAGCAGGCATAAGTGGCTGCGAAAACGCCTCACTGAGGACCGAAGAACTGATGACTAGCTTAACAGAAGCGTCATCGGCAGTCTTGGACCTGTGAGGTCGGTCTCTGTCTTTATCCTGACGTTTTTCGGAAGATCTGTTGTTGGATGGCTTACTAAAGCCATATCGGAATTAGAGGAAGGAGAGTGAAAATATCTAGCTACAATAAGGGCCAGACGGTATAGTTCTGGCGTTGAACAAAGCACAAAAGCAACAGTAGGGGACGTTGTGGTCTGGGCCTAAATAAGTGACACAGTAAGAATTAAAGTCTCTGTGTGGTATTTGCTTTCCACAGGTGAGACAACTGTTAACTTTTTCTGACATCGGTTAGAGTAAGAAAAAAAGGATCTCCAATGGGGGACTTATCTTTAGAAGACTTCAACTTCAATTCTGAAACGAAAAAAGTACAGTTGTGTACCTACCATAAATGTAGATGTTCGAGTGTATTCACTGTTGCAGTCATTACACTTGGGTTATCCTGCTGGCAGGCTACCCGCAGTCGGCCTGAATTGCAAAGTCCTGGTCCGGCAAATGGTTGCTGTCGCCTCTTCCCTAACGTCAGTGCGCCAGGGGTATAAAAGATGCAGCCGATGCCATTTTCTTCAGTTTTTCTTGCCCCAGATGTCAGGTGCCCCCAAAAGGGTAGGCTAAAAATTTGCAAATAAAAAAGCATGCACTAACATAAACATTACCTTCCTCTACAAGCAAATACACCACATAGGTTGTATAAAATAGAGAAGTACAGATAAGTCCCAGCAATGAAAGGGGGATGGTGGGAGGGTAACCTGGACTGCAACAGTGAATACACTCGAGCATCTACATTTATGGTAGGTACACAACTGTACTATGTTCATCGTGTTTCACTGTTGCAGTCATTACACTTGGGTTGAATCCCAAAGCTGAGGTTGGGCGGCTGGGTCTAAATAGGATTAGGAGTGGCTATGAGGCCCTGCAGAACTGCAGTGGCAAAGCCTGCTCTGGATTTAGAGTAAAGAGGTAAGTGATAGTGCTTGGTAAAAGTGTGCACTGAACTCCAAGTTGCAGCCTCCAAAATTTCCTTGGTTGGTACTCCTCTAAGAAAGGCTGCTGATGTGGCTGCTACCTTGGTAGAATGTGGCCTAATATTCTTAGGCACAGATTTGCCATGCTGTGCATAGCAGAAACGAATGCAGTGTCCTATCCATTTTGAAATAGTCTGCTTTGAAATAGCCTTTCCTTGTGATCCTGCAGCGTAAGCCACAAAAAGTTGCTCAGTTTTTCTGAAAGCTTTTGTTTCGTCCAAGTAGAAGCGTAGCTGCCTGTGTATGTCCAAGGAGTGCAGAAGTCTCTCTCCTTTATTCTGGGGATTTGGATAAAAGGTTGGTAAATGAAGGTTTGGTTAAGAGCCACACTGGATACTGCCTTTGGCATAAATGTTGGGTTTGTCCTTAGAGAAACCCTGTCCGGATGAAAAATGATAAAAAGGTTCCACTGCCATTAATGCCTGTAACTCTGAGACTCTTCTTGCTGAAGTTATTGCTAGGAGCAGAGCAGTTTTCCATAAGAATTTTATCTCAGCTGTATTGGCGGGCTCAAAAGGAGGCAGTGTGAGCTTTTCCAAGACAAAGTTGAGGACCCATGTTGGAATTGGTGCTCTCCTTGGGGGTTTTATGTTTTTTGCCCCTCTGAGGTACTGTCTTAGTAGTGGATGAGAGAAAATAGGAGGTTCCGTATTGTAATGAACTGAAATGGCAGAGGCATGGATCTTAATTGATGAGAAGGATAGGCCTTTGTCCAGCATCTCAGTTAGGTATTGTAAAATCTAAGGAATATCAGGAACAAGCGGTTCAAGTCCTTGGGACTGGTTCCAAGCACAGAATCTCTTCCATTTTTCTGCATAAGATTTCCTGGTGCTGGGCCTCCTGGCTTCCAAAATGACATCCATAACTGCTTTAGAGAGAGGTGTGTTGTGAGTGGCTATATTATTCGCCATGCCGCCAGATGTAAGGTTCTGAGTTGGCTGTGCAGGGATCCGATTGTTTTGTTGGGTCAGCAGATTAGGAATTTGAGGTAAAGTCCAAGCTGGTCCTTGAGACAAGCTCTTTAGGATTGGGTACCAGTGCTGGCGTGGCCAGTGTGGGGCAATCAGAATCATTTTTGGCTTCTCGTCTGAATTTTAGGAGTACCCTGGGGAGTAGAGGTAGTGGTGGGTAGGCATAAACTGTTAGGCTTTTCCAGCTGAATGATAAGGCATCCACCTTCCATGCTTGTGAAAGTCCTTGTGCAGAAGCTCCGTAGTTGGCAGTTGTGAGGGGAGGCAAATAGATCTATGTCTGGGCATCCCCATTTCTTTGTTATCATGCTGAAGACTTGTGGATCTAGTTTCCACTCGTGAGGGTCCATGAGGTTTCTGCTTAGTTCGTCTGCCAGAGTATTTTTCTTTCCTGGCAAGAATTGTGCCTGAAAATGTACTCGATAGGCCAGTGCTGTGTTCCACAAAGTCATGGCTTGCCTGCAGTGGGGGTAGGAATGTGTGCCCCCTTGCTTGTTTATGTACCACATGACTGTAGTATTGTCCGTCTTTAGTAATAGTTGTCCTGAATGTAGCAGATCATTGAAGGCTGTCGGGGCATTCTGGACAGCTAGCATCTCTTTTTGATTGATATGAAGATGCATTTGGTCTGTGGGCCACTTGCCCTGTATACAATTTCCTGCCATGTGTGCTCCCCAGGCATAATCCAATGCATCTGTTAGTGTCTGCCTGGCTGTGGGAAAAGTGAAAGGCTGTCTCTTGTTGTGGTGACAGGCCAGTGTCCACCATCGAAACTCTTGTTGCAGGCAGGGAATGAGAGTAATTATTGTTTCCAGACTGTGGCAATGTTGAGTCCAAACACTTTTTAGATACCTTTGTAGCTTCCTCATACGCAGTCTTGCATATGGAATTAGCAGGATGCAGGATGCCATGAAGCTCAAAGCCTGCAGATTTTTTTCTTGCAGGTAGCTGGATCTTTGTTGCCATCATTTGAAAGTAATGAGTCAGTTGTCTTTGTTTGTCTGGCATGAGATAAGCCATCTGGGCAGTTGTATTTAAGCTTGCACCCAGGAACATCTCTTGAGAGGGCACTAGTTTTGCTTTATTTTCGTTTACTGTGTACCCTAGGCAAATTAGTAATCTTTTTACAAACGCCAAATGCTTTAGTAGAATGTCCTTGCTGTCTTGCTTGAATAAGGCAGTTGTCCAAGTAGGGACATATTTGAATTCCTTTTTGTCTGCAAAATGCAATTACTGGTGCCAGGCATTTTGTGAAGACCCTGGGTGCAGTAGATATGCCAAAGGGCAGTGCAGAGAATTGGTAATGCACTGAGCCAGCTATGAATCTGAGGTATCTTCTGCAAGATTGTCTGATTGGGACATGCAGGTATGCCTCTGAGGTCCAAGGTAACTAGCCAAGCCTTTTTGCCCAACATGGGCAGATGTTTCTGTAGTGTCAACATTTTGAACTTTGTAACGTCCAGGAAGGTATTTAGAGTAGACAGGTCCAGTATTGGTCTCCAAGCTTTGTCCTTTCTGGGTACCAAGAAAAGTCTAGAGTAAAATCCTTGTCCCTGCTCTTGCTGTGGTACTTTTTGGATAGCCCTCTTGTCCATGAGAGCATTAATTTGTTTTTGTGCCTCTGCCCATTGATTGTGTGGCAGGTCTGGCATACCTTTTGACCTTTGTAGGGTGTGAATGTGGAAGCTGTAACCATGGGAAACAATATTCAGTACCCATTTGTCCTGGGTGATCATGTGCCAATTTTGTGAGAAAAGTGCTAGTTTTCCCCCTAAGGGTGCTGCCAAAAGGTAAGTGCTTGGCATTGGTAGAGGAAAGTCATTGGGACTGATTCCTATAAGGTTGTGATTTGTCTTCTCCGCCTTTGGGGGCTGAGGCACCCCATTGCTTAGGTCTGTATGAGCCTTGGGGCTGAGATCTGCCTCTTGGGCATCTGTATCTGCCTCTTTGTGGCCTGTCTGATACTGGAAAGGACCAATTTTTAGAAGGCCAGTTCCTGCTAAATTTGGGTGGCTGAACCTGTAAGAAATCCTTTACTGTCTGCATTGATTTTGCTTTATCCTCCATTTTCTTTAACACCTCTTCTGCCATAACACCAAACAAAGTATCATGTTGTAATGGAGCAACCAACAATTTTGCTTTAACGTGATCCGGTAAACTTTGTTCTTTTAACCAAGCATGCCTTTGAATGACAGAACCTGTAACTGTGGCTCTGCAAGAAGCCTCTAATGAATCAAAACCACATTGCAAAGTATGCTTTCCCACTTGTTCAGCTGCATGCAATAAATCCTGCATTTCCTTATTTTCAGAACATTCTGAGCTTGTAAGCATTTTCTGTTTTAGCAAAGACATTAGGTATTGTTGATATTTTAGCATGTGAAACTGGCAGTTTAAAGCCCTTGCAGCTAAAGTAGCAGAGGTGTAAACTTTTCCCCCCATCTGTCCAGCGCCCTAGAATCCCTATCAGAGGGAACACTTTTTTTGCAGTGGAAGCCTTGACCCCTTTGGGACCCTGAGAAATTGTTTCTGGGTCAGCAGCAGGGTTTTAATAAAGAAATTTATGAGAATCTGGGACCCTGTAGTACCTATCTGGCTTAACTGGTGCAGGGGATAAAGAATCAGGAGACAAACTGGATTCAGAAAACACATCATCGACAATATCTAGTACAGGGTGAATAGCAAGGGGCCTGTGCTGAGGCAGTAAAAGAAAGTCTCTTGAGCCTTTTCTTGGATTCTGAATAATCCTGGCTCTCCCAATGGAAATGCTGCCTCATGGTGTGCAGTGTTTCCTCAAAAGAGTAGTCCTCAGGAGGAGAGGCTGAAGGGATAGATTCTTCAGCGTCAGAGTCCTCATAGGGAGGAAGAGAATATCTCTGTTCTGAAGAGGAATCAGAGGAAATAGAAACCTGGCCAGAGGAATCATAGTCAGTATCTTGCCTAGGCCTTTTATCAGGAGGGGGATGGGAACCCCTGATCAGAGTAATTACGTCCTCGGCCATTTTAAGCATCTGTTTCTTTGGCATGGATGACTGTCCAGGTGAATGCTGTACTTGTTTCTTTGTCTTTAAAGGTGTTTTGGACTTTGCCTTGGCTGCTGAAGTGGTCTTGATAGTAAGCTGTGAAGGTCTGAAAACACCCTCAGAAGCCGATGCCTGCTCAGCGGCTCCGGACCCATCTGAGGGAATAGTTTCCGTAGGCCCAATACCTTGAGTTTCCAGAGGCCTAGTTGTCTCCACATGGGAGTTATAGGCGGCCTGTGGCTCTGAGGTAGCAGGAGTCAGGGGCTTCGAAAGCACCTCACTGAGCACCGGCGAACCGGCGACTGGCCTAGAAGAGGCTTCGTCGTCGGTTTTGGACCTCGGATGCCTGTCCTTTTCTTTGTCCTTGCGCTTTTTATGAACTCCGGTCGTCAGTTGTTCCGACGGCATTATATAGTTAAACCTTCGGCCAAAGTAATGTAAAGCAAAATCGAACAGACGCTTAATAGTGCGTTGGTTGAATCTAGCGCAAAACCGACAACTAGCAATGTTGTGGTCAGAACCTAGGCAAGGAATACAGTAAGAATGAAAATCCTTATGAGGTATTTGCTTCCCACAAGAAATACAATTGTTAACTTTTACTGATATCAGTCTGGAGCAAGAAAAAGTTTCTCCAACGGGGTACTTAACATTATTGAAGACTTCAGATCTGAAATTCAATTTCGAAAATCTCAGGAGTCAGCCGACCGGCACTTGCGAACTGCTTTTGCTTCGGGCACCGCGTGGCAAGAAAGACTGAAGAAAATGGCGTCGGCTGCATCTTTTATACCCCTGGCGCACTGACGTCAGGGAAGAGAGTACAGCAACAGACGCCGGACCAGGACTTTGGAATTCAGGCCGATTGCGGGTAGCCTGCCAGCAGGATAACCCAAGTGTAATGACTGCAACAGTGAAACACGATGAACATCTCAGGTAGCGGCCGACTGGCACTTTTGAGAACTGTTTCTGCTTCGGGCTCCTTGGCAAGAAAGACTGATGTAATGGCGTTGGCTGCCTGATTTTATACCACTGACAACCTGCCTTCAGTCCTGGAGTGACAGCAACTGACACAGAAATACTAAGCCTCTGGTATTCGGGCCAACTGAGGGCTACCCTGGCAGGGATAACCCAAATGTGATGATTGCAACAGTGAAACACTAAGAACATCATCACATCTACATTTTCAAAATGATTCTTATTCAAAGTGAAAGAGCAGGATATAATCTAAAATTCAGTACACAGTTACAACCAGCATAACAAGTCTGAAAAACTCATATGAGGAAACGCCAGATAGCAATAGTACTAACTCTAGTTTAATCTGTTCAAGTGCTCCAAATGGCTGCACTGCACTGTTCAAAAAGAACAAGAGCTCACAGCTTACTGCAGAACTCTGACTACATCCACATATTCCAATCAAAACCAATAATCTGAGGTCCACAAAAGTTTTCTGAAGCAATGGCTTCCGAAATACATTTTGACTTTTTTTTCATTTCACGTACGTGACAGTACCTTAGAGGAGAATAATTTCACCATTTAATAAGCAGCTTCCAATGGAGCACGAGTGGGACTATATGACAGTATGTTAAAGATGCACGAAGGGGCTCCCCCACCTTCCCCAGCTTATAAAGAAAGGAGAAGCTAGAGGAGACACTAGGAGACAGCAGTACAGGCTGAACTTTCCAGGGAACTCTGGTGATTCCAAGCCCCCAGGGTGTAAACTGACTGGGAGATGGATGAAGTCTTAGACCATGAAGAGTTCAAGTGCTTGGTGTAGTAACGAAACAGCAGGGACACAATTTTGGATGACAACCCAAGCAAAATGGAGGAGTTCACGGATGCCCACTAGAACTTGCTATTAGCCAGCACTGGTTGGGAACAGTAAAGAAATGCAAGAAAGTAAAGGCGATGTTAGTACGGAATTTTTTTTTTTTTTTTTAACATTTAAGAATTATTAGAGCTGCTCAATATTCCATTTACAAAATCTTTTACAAGTACATGTCTATTAGAGTTTGTATAAATGACTACAGATGGACTGCAAAAATCTTAAGACCAACTTACAGTCGTACTAAATTCGATTTTATGACACCTTTTTTCTTTTATAAATCTGTTATTAATCCGTCCAGCATCTAAAATGATCTGCTCTTCCTCACACAAGTACACTGGCTTCAGTTTCCACCTTTTTCAGTTTTCTTGTTTAACATGTCCTTTTTTCAGGTGATGCTTTCTGTTCCACCCTTACCTTCCATTTCCTCTTATGGAATCAACCCTCTTTCCTTGATTATTCATCACTTCTCTTATCCTTTTGGGCTGCGCATACATTTCTTTTTGACTGCCCTGCTTTTTTTTTTTTTTTTCTTGAATAGTCTAAAAGGCTTGATGGGCAAGCTCTCCCTGTAGTATGGTCTTAAGTGCCCATTCCTTTCCTGCTGTTGTTCCATGTCACTCCAAGTGTCTTGCTGCAATACCTGCCTGAACTTCTCTAATTCCTGTTCTACTGTCTCTGGATCTAGGAAGGTTAAGCCTAAGGGAAAGTAAATTTTGAATGAATGCTAGTTAAAAAAGGCAAAAATGTAAATTAAGTTGCGTGCATAAAGTATAGAATAAATTGCCATCTCTGCACCATTGTTTTCAAAGAATAATCCTGTTTGACAGACACTTGCCGATCAACACATTTCAACACCTTGCTTTTTTCCTCCAAAGTATGCTTAACAACAGTTTTGTGAGCTGGTAATTTTGGACTTTCACCATGACTGGGAGTGGAGATCTAAAAGTAGCTTTCTGGGAATCTTACACCCTACAATGCCCTGTCTGTCAGAACGGTTTCTTTCTGTAGCCCAAGCCACTTGCTAATGATCTAGAGTCTCTCATCCTCAGCAACTTCAGGCACATTAACTATGAGCAGATTCTCACTTAATCTACCTTCTCCTTGTTTTCTTTGCTCAGGGCTTCCAGCTCATTATCCTGTTAGCAATCCTCATCTCTTTCTTTTACAAAGTCTAAAAATTGTTCTAACATTTAGTAAGTGGAGATTCTGCTTTGTCTAATCTCATGTCCATATTCATGTAATCCATCAGGGAGTCACTGATTTTCTTGTCATCCACATATAATTTAGCCTATCTTCTCATTTCTGGCCGATATCTTGCTGACAATTCTACTTCCCATGGCTCTTTTCTGGGACATTTGCGCCATTTGCTTTTAATCATTAAATCTGCTTTTGGCTCGTTTTACTCTTCTTTTCAGGCATGTATTCCCTTCTCTAGAATTTCTTTGTGTTGTACCTTCTGCCAAGGCTCAATTCTGCAGCAGAATATCATTTGAAAAGGAGAGCACCAATTTGCCTCTTACAGCTTAGCTGCCTTACCAGAAGTCTTTAGGGGGAATATTTTACGGTGAACTGGAGGAAATGGAACAAGGATGCTGTAGGGGATTGCTGACAAACATGACAGTAACCAAGCTATGGGAATGGGTCAGAGCTGCAATATTCACGGCTAAACACAAGCATTTGAAGAAAAGACCCAAATGCTACAAAAGAGAGGTGATGCCAGTTACTTCGGGGAAAAAGGAGAGAGACTATAAGGAAGCAATAAAAGAGATGTTAAGAACAAATGCACAAGTTAAAAGGGAGTTGCAAGAAGGGGGAATGAAAGCCTTCATTAGGAACTCAGAAAGTAGAAGGAAGGGGCTGACTTAAGTCAGGCTGAGTGAAGGCTACAATAGCAGAACACGTTAAAAACAAAAGCACTGAATGAATACTTTCCATACAACATAAAGCAAAGGGAGATTCTATGAAGGCACAACACGGAGAGTCTACCTCTCCAAGGGATGGGAAGAAAACATCTCACAGGATCCTTAAGAATCCTGCCAGTGTGCTGGCAGATCCCTCAGACCAAGGCTTCAAGAGAAGTGCCTGTTGACTTGAAGGCAAGAACAATATCCTTGTACAGGAGTGGAAACGTAGTAAAAATCAAACATTATGTACTTACCACAATGACAGACCCTTGTACCCTCCATCTTTCTTGATTGCTAGACTGTTCTTACTCAAGGTGGATCTACAACAGCACAGTTTCACAATAAGCTTTTTCAGCACTTGCACTCCCCCGTGATGTCAACTGGCTGAAACAGACAAGATAAAGTTTGTCCCAGTGAAATGAAACTGAATCTGATATGGGACATGGCTGAATGAAAGGCTTCAGGTTTAGGTCTACCAGAAACCCCTAGAATAAAACGTGCCAAACCTGGAAGGGGACAGAGAGTGGGGCACTGAGACAAGGACATCAAGGATCTATAGTTATGTTACTTCACTGCAGCCTAGTGATGCCTCTAGACATTCCTGCAGTTGCATCCTGCAGACCCATCTAGTCACAAATACTGCTTATTCATAATTACATTAAGAATTCCAAATCCTTGCTACATACAGATATTAGATTTCATCTTAAAATGTACATGATGGCAGACTGTATGATATCAGACCTCTGTCTGGTGCAGCTAAAAAGATACTGATTATTTGTATCTCAACTTTTATATTTCTGTAAACAATCAAACGACACATACAGAACTGCTTAGCCTCATATGAAAGCTCAAATCTGTACAAAGAAAACTGGTAGTATGCAAGTTGCTGGAATGGTTCTAGAGATATTATAAACTGTTTATATAAAATTATAAAAAAATAGTGTTTATCATGGCCTATAAATCCAGTTTAAGACCAAGAACTGAACGAATGCAAACACTGTAAAGATTACATTGTGCTGAATAGTTAGCCATTTGCAGTTTTCTAGTAAGTATGGTTCTAAAGAAATGAACATTTGTTTGAACTGTGGGGCGATATTTTTTCAAAAGGCTCAGGCCACACACATTGGAAGTTTAGAAATAAAAAAAAAAAATTCAATTTGAAAGAATAAGTACATATTTTTTTTGTTATAGCCTACGTTGTTCTCTCCGGCCAGCTCTACTGTAGGACAAATTCAAAAACAACTTACAGACATGGGTAGAATTATGGCAAGATGCTCTTTAGTACGGTAAAAGCAAAAGAAGCTCAGGAAGTGGATACAAAGTCAGTTTTTTAATGCTTGACAAAAGTATGCACTGTTGCCCATATTGCTAAAGCATATGTTATCTATACAAGAATGTTGCAAAATAACAACAAAGACACAGATCTTGTGGAATGAGCCTTAGGCATGGATGGTAATGATAAAACTTGACAGTATATGAAAGACAATTAGATAGCAATCTAGACAAAGTAACTTTGGAAAACGATGATCCTAATCTTGTCTTGGGAAATGACAAAACAGTTGGTCATGATTCTGCGTGGATTTAATTCAGTGAAGGTAAAAACCACAATTGGCAATACATGTCCTATGGGTCAAGGATGCATTCACCTTCATTTGAATGGTTGGAAAGAATACAGGCAGATGAAGGGATTGGTTCAAGGCCATCTCGGAGACTATGTTAGATACAAGATGGATTGGGACAAACAAAAACTTTAATCCTTATGGAATTATCAAACATTGTTGTTTGCAAGATAAGGCTTGCAAATTAGAAACCCTTCTTGCTGAGTTTACAGCTACCAAGAGAACATTTTTCAAGAAAGGTATTTTAGAGAAGATGTAGAAGCTAACTCCAATGGAGACCGATTGATGGATTGCAATACCACAGTGAGATCTGAAGGTGGATTGGAGTCTTTAATGGGTGCCTCAATAGGGACATTCTTTTCAGAAAAGCTTTGCACATTTTTAAGGGGGCAATGCTATCTGAATGGAGCCCTGAATAGTAGGCAGGAATAGCAGTAGTTGTACCTTAAAATAACTTGCTCCTACATCAAAAAGACCTTCCAAAAACTAATAAACAAAGTGGAAAAAAGTGCCAAAAGTAAACTGATAACCAAAAATAAGGCACTGGAAGGTTCACCAGAATAAAATCCACTGTTTTATTGATCGCACACGATATTAAAAAAAAATATTATTTGGGAGTGACAATCAGGACCTTGAAAATATTCAAACATAATGGGTACAACAGTGCTTTGGTTATTACTTATGACGGGGATGCTGGGTTGGCCAGAAACATTACAGAAAGAGAATGGAACAGATTTGCTAGCACATCAGACCTGCGGTATATATCTGATAAGCCTTTCAAGTGTATTTACAGAAGGGGACGCTGTATTAAAAACATTTTGGAGAATGGTACCCCTAGGACAGGTCTTCACCTTTCTAATAAAAGGGGCACACACAAGTGTGGTTGTTGTGCCCAATGCCCTTATGTCAAAGTTGGAGAGATGGTTCATCTGAAAAGTAGAGACGGACTTATTAAGACAAATGGTTTTGCTAATTGCAGTACTAATGGAATTATTTATTTAGCCCTGTATGACAAATTCTATACAGGCAAAACTGAGAGAAAATTAAAGTCAAGAATGTACAAACAAAGGTACGATATAAAAAAGATGAACAGTAACAATTCTCTGTATAAACACACTCTGAACTGTGCATGAGCTGATTTTCATTTTTATGTAATAGAAATATTGCCCATTGATCCTAGGGGTAGCCCTTGGGAAATACAGAATACAGGGAACTGTACTGGCAACTAGCTCTTGAAGCTACTAGGTATCCTGGCTTGAATGAGATGGTGTCATTGAAGCCAGTCTTAAAGCTTAGGTCAGCTAAACTTTAAATTAAGTGACTTTCCAGCAGATGGTGCTGTTTTACATTTTGTATGACCTACACAACAGTGTTTTAAATGTGGTTTTAGAAAGGTTTTATATTTTTAAAAAATTTTAAACTTTTTGTTTACAAGGTTTACAAATTGTAAATAATGTATGTTTTTTTACAAGATTCCTGCTTGACCAACAAATGATCTTCTATACACTTCTGTATTTATTGCGTTTCATTGTTTGTGTATATAGTTTTTTTGCACTGTGTTTTTAAAAGAATAACAGTTTGTTAATTGATTAATTGGGGATGTTTATGTATATAAAGGGGTTTCAGAAGTTGGTATGCTCACCTGAAGAAGTTTTTGTGATGAAAACTCGGTGACACAGTTAATGCGTTCTGGATGTGCTTTACGTTTGTTAATATCATGTGCGATCAATAAAACAGTGGATTTTATTCTGGTGAACCTTCTCCAAAAACTGATGGAAAGAGGCAGGGGTGTAGCCAGGATTTTAGGATTTGTACTCACAGCTCGCAGTATGCTACCCCCCCAAACCACATCACCACACTGATCTCCGGCCACACCCCTTACCAATCACTCTTCAAGCCACAACCCCTTTACAGTCCTGCTCTCACTCCCATTCCTGACAAATACATGCCAGGATGCTAATAATTTATATGATGAAACAATAAAACAAAAATGGATATTTCAGTTCAAGTGTGGAAAAGTACATAAAGTAGCTTACCACGTTTACATTATAGCTAACTTTATCACAGTGCAACTGAATCCAAATGACCACTCATGTGCAACCCATTTTAGTGGATACTGAGGGAAGCAAACCCTTGACCCACAGAAACTGCTTCTTGCTCCTTCCTGGGTCAATCATTGCTAGTTGGCTTGCATTTGCGTGGGAATCTGTCAAGCTAATTGCTCTTTTCTTTCCTGAGTGTTCCAACTAGATTAACGGGTCGAGGTGCAGTAAAACTTCAGAAATCCTCAAAGTTCCAAAAGAACAACACTAGATTAAAGGGTCTAGGTGCAGTAAAACTTCAGAAATCCTCAAAGTTCCAAAAGAACAAAAAAATATATCATAAAAAAGCTAATGGGAAATAGACTAATTTTTTCTTAATTTTGGAGAGCAGTAAGCACCCCCTTATGCCCTTATATGTATCAATTCTATGTGCGCACCAATGTGAAGAAAGGAGAAATCTTCCTAAAGAAGTCAATCATTGCTGGACCACAATTAGAAATTGCACTGGGAATGATTTCCTATAGGAAAAGTGTTTATCTTTTTTTTTTTCTGAAGGCTACCAATGCTCCAGCCATTTCACTTTGACCATGTATAGGGAAGCCAAATCTAAACATTATGCAGTCAGTGATACACTTATAAACAATGATAATGTTAATGATTGTGTTGCAGGTATAGTTATGGTTGTATAATATTATAAACGGCTGACATCTCACAGAAGTTTAGGATATAATGAAGTATGAGCAGGGGATGAGACTACATCTGAACTGAAGGTGCTAAGTCAGAGATGGAATATGAAAAGGGAAGACAAACTTACAATGCCTTGAAATTAAAAAGTTAACCAATATTAATTTAGCAGATCTTTTTTTCTTGCAAGAAGCACACATATACACAAATGAACTCACACATATACTCCAGTACTTAAATATTTGCAAGTTTGCGGACAGAGAGATTGTTATATAACAGATATTACAAGTGCAGATAGAATCCTGCACCGTTATCTATCAGCATGTCAGTTTGCAGAGGGAAAGAAAACTCAGAAAATTAAAAAATGTAGTACTTCTCCAGTATAGGAATTATCCATGTAGTCTAAAAACAATCCTATGCTATCCCGTTACATAAACATGGCAAATCACATCAATTGGCAAACTACAGACCTATAGCCATCTTGTCCTATCTAAAATACTTAAAAATATGATCACATACATCTGGTCAACCACCTAGCAAAGAACAAGTTACTTTTCACAACACGTCATAATTTTAGGCCAGGCCATAACACTGAAACAGCATTACTTACTTTCATAAAGTATTTATTTATTTTACATTTGTTGACGGGGCTAGTCTAACTGGATATATGTCCATTTACAGTAGAGGTCCGGGGAGAAAAGCTACACATAGAAGACATACACAAACAGAACATAAACATTAATTACAGAAAGCTTGTTAGACAATAACAGGAGTTCCATGATAAAAAAAAAAAATGTTTTTTTTTTTCACTATGAGAAGAGAGAAAAGGATTTAGAAGTATTTGGTAGACACCCAAAGCAAAGTAATAAGCAGGAACAAGAGAACAAGCTACTTAAAAAAGGGATTGGAAGAATTAGATGAAGGGTAGTAACTGAATGATAAGATGGTAAGATGGCCAATTCTGTTGTTCATAGGTACAATAAGTAAGCTTGGAAGGTTATGTCCTTAAAGCTGAAGAAAGAGAGTTGTAAAATGATGTTGGCCTAGACTGACAGTGAGAGATACTCTAGTCGGGGTTAGTACAAGGACATAGCCAGTGGGTTGTAAGGTATGATTTGAAATTCTTTTTAAATAGTGAAGTTGACGAAAGAGATGCAAGTGCACCAGGAAGTAGGTTCCAGCTTTTGCCTGCAGTTAGTGAAAACAGATTCTCCTGCTTTATTGTTAGATTTTTGAGTGGTGACAAGTAGTTTGTTTGCAGAGCGTAGGTTTGTAATATTTTTATACGGGCAGATTAGACTTGTGAGAATTGATGTGTTACTTGGATGATAAAGGGTTTTATGGGTAATAGTTGGTGAAGTAGAATTTGGTTCTGCAGTTCCAGCCAACCCAGTTGTTTCAGATTTTGGCAGTGATGGGATCTGATAGGGGAGCCAGTAGCAAATCTGGCAATATTAATGTAGGAGATTGACAGCTTGTTGAGGTTACTTTTTGATAGATTAGTGTATATAGGGGAGGCATAAAAGAGTGTTGAGATGAGGTGGGTGTGGGTAATAGAAGTTCTAGCTATAGGAGTAAGGAAAGGTTTAATTCTATAGAGGGAGCATAGTTTTCGGTTAACTGATTTTATTGTGGTGTTAATATGAGTATCGTAGTTAAGGTTTTGGTCAGTTGACACCCCTAAGAGTTTAGTGGTAGTGTCAGGGTATATAACTGTACTATTTTTAGATTTAATAGTGAAGTGAAATGGGGTGGACTTGAGTGTGGGAGTAAACAGGAGTAGTTTGAGCTTGTTGAGGACTGGTTTTTACAGCGTTGCCTCCTCCTTAACCCCAAAAAGACTAAAGACATTTTGGGTGAGGGACTTCAGTTCACACAGTTCAGTAGCTGAGGAGATTAAAGTGGAGTCATCTGCGTATTGAATGGATACAGCATGTGGGATACTAGTAGATAGATCATTTATGAAGATAGAGAATAGAAGAGGGCCCAGAATAGAACCTTAGGGTACACCAAGGGGGACAGGAAGGTGTGAAGATAGAGTGTTGTCTCAGAGTACTGCCTGTTGCCTGTTATCTAAGTAGGACTTGAACCACTGTAGAGCTTGACTATCTAGTGAAAGTGACTTAAAGTATATTCAGTAGTAGGTGGTGGTTAACCATATCAAATGCTTTTGAAAAATCTATAAAGATAGCAGAGGATAGGGTGTTACCGTTACGGTTTTTATTAATGTAGTCAGAAAATGATAGGAGGGCTGTAGTGGTACTATGGAAAGGTCGGAAGCCGTGTTGAGAGCTAGCTAAAAGGTTATTTTGGAGGTGTTCCAGCAGTTGGCGATGGACGGATTTTTCCATGATTTTAGCTATGGGAGAGAGTAGGGCAATTGGACGATAGAAAGTTCTGTTGAGTTGCCACCTTTGTGTAAGGGAATTATGTGAGACTTTCCAGATGGATGGAATGGTGCTTTCCGTGATGGTTCTATTAATTAGGATAGAGATAGGGTAAGCAATAAATTTAGCTGCTATTTGAAGATACTTAGCAGGTATGAGGTCAGCAGAGGGGGTAGAGGGTTTAAGTTTTTGAAGGAGAGTACAGATAAGGGATGTAGGCACAGGTTGGAGTTGGAAAGTGGGTGGTAAGTTATTTAAGGATGAGGAAAGATTCAAGGATACAAGAGGTACAGAGTTAGCAAGTGACTGGATAGCTTCAGTGAGGAAGGTATTGAAGGAATCAGCAATTTGTTTGGGAGTATTGCTAGTGATTCCAGATGGGGTTGGTGTTTTAGAGTTGCCTGGATGTAATAAGTCTATTGATTCCTGACCAGAATTTTTGTGGACTTTGTTGATTGGAATGTTGAAGTTGAAAGAAGAAGTGTTTTTGTCCAGTAGTATTGATGCTTTAGTTGAGTTTCTAAGCTGTTTAAATTTTAGATGGTCTGATGGGGTTTTAGAGGTACGCCATTTGGCCCAAAATTTGTTTCTTAGTTGAATATTTTGCTTAGTTTCCTTCGTAAGCCAAGGAGCAGTTTTGGTACTGCTCCTAAGAGTACAAAAGGGGGCATGGAAATCCAAGATTTCAAGGAACTTAAGAGTTAAAATATGCCACTGCTTCATCTAGTTGGAGGTGTTTTAAGGGTGACCAGTTGCATACACTCAATTCATTCTGGAAGTGTTCTGGGTTAAAATGTTTATTGCAATGAGAAGTTCTAAAAGTTGAGGGACTGGTAATATTAGTCTTATGTCGAATTATATAAGTTAGAGAGTGATCACCAATGTCAGCTGGTAGGATGCCTGTCATATATGTTGTGGATAGAGTATTTATAAGGATCCAATCTAGGGTGGTTTCTTTGTTAGTAGGTTTATGGATGTGAGTAGGTGAAGTGATAGTTTGGGCGAAGCCATAAAGGTTTATGTGATTAGATGGATTATTGGAATTACAGGTATTCCAGTCTATATTAAAGTCGCCTAGAAGAATGGTTTCTTGTGGATAGTTAGTAGATAGCCAGCTAAGGATATTCTCAAGGGAGGTGATGTTATTACCTGGAGGAAGATATGAGCATATAATGTAGATGGACTTACTAATGTTTAGCTGTAGCTTAGTGATAAGAATTTCAGTACTGCTATCAGGAGGTGGATGAGTAACACATGGTGTAACTTGGAGGCCTACTTTGTATAATAAGGCTACACCCCCCCCTTCTTGTGAAGACGATCCATTCTTATGATACTATACCCAGGAGGGGTGATTTCATAGTCTTGGGTTGTTGGTTTTAACCATGTTTCAGAAAGGCAAAGAATGTCAAAGTCATGTATTTCCAATAGGGCATGAAGGCGAGTAACTTTGTTATTGACACTTCGTATGTTTAAATGATATATGAAGAGGGAGTTAGGAGGCCTAGTAGGGGTGTGAAAGGAAGAGGGAGAGGGTTTATCTGGGTATCTGGTGTAAAAATGGAAGGGCCAGGATTGGGATGAATGTCACCATCAAGTAGGAGGTGAAGGTGCAGTCTAGGTGTGTGAATTAGAGAAAGATTCAATATGTTATGTGCTCTTTTTATTTGGTGGTATTTATAGATAATGTGGGTGACTCTATGATACTTTGGGAGGAGGTAGTTAGTTGCAGAAGTAATGTTGATATGTTTAAGAGTAGCTGATGAGGATGATGGGGAAGTATCTTTTGTGTGCAGCTGAAAGTTAGTGAAGCTAAGATGTTCATAGGCGGTTAGGACATAAGGAAGGAAAAGGAAAGGCAGAATTAAGAACAGGAGTAGGGGTATGACATTAGTTGATCTGGGATAATTAGGCATAGTGCTGAAGTAGTAGAGGGTGGGGAGTAAGTAGGTAAGAGTGTAGAGTAAAGCAGGAGGAGTGTAGTAAGATAGGATATCTTTAATGAGATGGGGGATGGGATTGGATAATGGGGAGGTGGGAGTGTCTAGAGAGGTATAAGGCTAGGTACACTTGGGGTGGGTGAGATTTGGGGGTAGGGTAGGGGAGGGAGTGAGCCTGTAGGGCGAACGGAGCGGGAAGAACCAGGTGAAGGATGAAAAAAGAGAAATCAGTGAAATGCTGACTGCTGAGGGTAAGTGAAGGTAGAGGAGAGTAAGATGGTATTAGACTTAAGTGGAAGTATGAGGAGGAAAGGTAGCTAAGTGAAAATGTGGTGGTGAATTTGAAGGGGTACAGTGGGACTACAATAGAATAAGTAAGAAAAAGCTAGTTCTCTGAGGGTTTTTAATAAGAAGCAGTTGGTTAGATGTATAAGGATAGTATCAGGAGAAGGGTGCCATCTAGTGGGCAAAAACTGTACTGCTACTGTAGCTCCTGGAGGGAGATAGGAGAACAGGAGTAAGGGAGGGATATAGTGCAGTCAAATACAGAGGCTACAAGAGGGAATGGCTGGAGGTAAAGAAATAGAGAGGAGTATGGCTGCTGGTTATCCTGGCAGGGAATGCATCTATTGCGTACAACAAATAGATTAGCATACAGAAAAGAACATACTTTCTTGTGTCCTTGAGGGAATGAGTTCAGGGAGAAGTTTGCCTCTATTCCTTAACTTAGGAAGAGACAGCAGGAATTAATTTTAAATAACTGTTTTGAGGTCGTCAGGTAGGGCAGAATTCCCAAACCCAAATTCAGGACAGGCAGGTTGACTGGTTGGATACACAACGGGAGAGAGAAAACAAAGTAGCAAGGAAAACAGAGTAAACATCTAAGGCAACATTAAAGGTCCTAGTCAGATGAGGCAAATTAGACAATTGTACATAAAAAATCAACTAGGCAATGTAACAGTAGTATGTTTTAAAATGGTCCTTAGTATAACTTTGACAATTAGAGCAGTAGTGCATTAGGAATTTACAAGAAGGAAATACATACACAATTTCTGTTCACTGCAGCAAACATAGGTAGTGAATCTAACTATGCAATCAAATGCTATTTAGAATTCTTGTATCAACTGTTCAAGCTATAAAGGATTCACATGTAGAGTGTGGTGTAGTACAGGATAGTAAGCACATATACACTCTAGCATGGTCAGTTAGTATCTTTACAGCAAGTACTTGGTAATTTGGAAGCCAACAGCTAGGAAAACTCAGTATCTCTGTAGGAAGCCCAGGGGCTACTTTATAATCCTTATGCTAGGAATATATGGAGTAGGGAGGCTCTTCCAGTAAATTTAAATATTGCAGAAAACTCAGAGAACAAATAATCTGCTAGGGATAAGGAGTAAATATATAAATGGGAAGATAGAGATATGCCTATACAAGGCTATGACCGCACATGTAGCAAAGTGAAGTGATTAAATTCGCATTTATCAAATTAGCGTCATGTCGCTAAGAAAATAAAATAAAAAGAAAATGGCACAATAGCTATAATGTAAGTAGCATTAAGCTTGAATCAATTCAGGGTCATAACACTAAAAAAGGCAACGCAAATATATCAATTATGCAAATTTCAGTTTAGCATTCTGTCGCTAAGAAATACAAAAGAAAACAGCACATTAACTATAAGTAGCATGTAAGCCTGTGTCAGTTCAAAGTCATATCACTAAGAAAAAAAGCCAACGTGACTAAAGATTAAGTAGCTTACTAATACCGGCATTCATAAAGTCAAAAACACTAGTCAACAAGGCATTTTCAGTTAAAATGAATGCCAAATGTGCTAGAATGTATATATGGCACTTCCTGCAGTGTTCATCAACTCCACGTGCACCAATCAACAGCAACTGGCCGAATATGGTGTTAATGTAATCAATAAAGTAAGGTAGTAAATACAGCAGATAATGTTGCAAGCAATATACAAGTGGTATTAAAGCTACAAGATTATCCTGGCATTAACTTTTTTGTTGTGTCTTTCGGCTTTTCCCGGTTAGAGGTCGCCACAGCGGAACTCCAGTCCGCTAGATTGGCAGTTGATTTTTACATGCTGAGTTGCCGGCCCTAAAGCACAACCTTCAACGAAGGTACGCCCATTCACGCAAGTCTCCACAGAAGACACTCTAGCTGAGAATCGAACGGGACAACGGCTTATCCTGGCATTAACTAATTAGATTAATATCTAAACAAGCAAACAAATAAGCAGAGCCAGTATTTAGCTTAGCACACAACAGTTCCACAACAAAACGCATAAGCAGGTAGCCGAGTACGGCGCTGAATAGACCAGCCCAATTGCAGTAACAGTCTGCACAAATAACAGTTGAGTATAACATAGCATTTCCAACACTTGTGAGGTAAAATGCAGATAGATATTCTTAACAGCAATACTGAGCAATTACTTACAATGGGTGAGAACACAGGAGCCCAGGACGCACAGCAGCCAAGAGCGAGACAAGGAAATTAGAGATGGCACCTCGTTAGACTGGGTATATTTAATTGGTCGGAAAGGATGAAGGTAGAAAGGGGAGGAGAGTGAAAGACAGATGGAGGTTCAAATCAGAGGAGGCAACAATGTTCAGCGACAAGCAGTAGAGGCTAGATGTGAATATTCATAGTCTAGTCAGTTTAGTCAGTATGCTTGTTACAGAAAAAAAATCAAGGTAAAATGGTAGCATTCCTATTTTTAGACTTGTCCAAAGCATTTGACAGAGTTTTATACCCCCTGCTTTTTCTTAGATTTAAGGAACTATGCCTAACAAACAGTACAATCAATTGATTTACAAGTTACCTCAGTGTGTATGCCGAGCCGAGGAGCTGTCAACATCATAATAAACAATATTAGAACCTTTACCCTTTAATATATTTAAAATTAAAATGCATACAACCTCTCACCAAGCAAAACTATTCCGATCTGCAAATGACTCAACAGTAATATGAGCTGCTACTTCACATTAACAGCACCAAAATGACCCGAAGACTTTCTTTTCAAAAACTAAAACTGTCTGGAACATTTTAAACTAGTCCTACATTCAAATACAACTAAAATATGGTATTTTCACCTCCAATCTTACAAACTTCAGAAATCCTCCCAAATTGTTTTGGCGCTATGACGCGTACTCGCAATTACGCACATTTTATTAATCATGTAACTTGCCTGATAACGATCACTTACTCTCCAGATAGCATCCCATTCATACTTGCACATTGATGACACACCCCAGGACATGCTGGCACTATATGATGATGTAAATTAAACTGAAAGATACATCGGAAGTAAAGGGGCCATTCATTCAGAAATTCATGGAACCCCCATATTTTCATACCTAAAACAGAACTTCCGGCAAAATTTGGGCTAGTTGAGCGATATTTTTTTTTTCTTTTTTTTTCTTTTCAGTTTGGGATGGGTTTATCCCTGGGTCCTAGTGCCTGTTTTCTACCCCTCCATTAGTAAAACTGCACTGAAGTGCATACAGTCAGTACACTTCCCGACGTCCTTGGAAAGAGGGAACTGGAGCACAGAAAGGTTCTAAACCTTTACTGAAGGCCCATAAAGAAAACATTTTACTTGCTCTTGCATACTCTTCTTGTAGACAGTTTCTGAAAAACAGTCAAGATCCACACCATTCTGGAAGACCAATGTTGGTCAATGGTTATCAAAAGAACTGAAGAATCCATGGGATTAGCTTGAGGGATCTGATGTCCGGGTTAGGCTGGGTAGAAGGATGAGAGAGTAGATCCACACACAGATAACAGAGATTGTGTGAGGTGAAGACACAGCATTGGGAATCAAATTTGTCTGGCCAAAACTGGCAATGAATATTACTGTTGTTTTGCAAAGAGATGCTTTCTGAAAGAGTTTTGTCATAACAGGAAATGCAGAGAAGGCGTACAAGCCAAGGATGGACTACAGTGTCCCTTGGTGACTGTCACTACTGAAGGATAATGGCAACATAGTGGCTGCATTTCATGTTGTAGAAGAAGCAAACAGATCACAGCAAGGATGTGCCAACTGCTGGGTTGAGGGACCACTCGTGAGGCATTAAGAATACAGTGACTGTGCCTGTCGGCAAGATGACTATCTTGATCTAGAATGTGCTTTGCAGTCAGAAAGGACTGTGAAAACATAGCTCATTGAAATACTCTCACAGTCTTGTAATAAAGGGTGTAAAAGTGGGTTCGTTGCTTGTTGATGCACTATACCACAAAAGTGCTGTCCATGGAGACAACACCTTGGGGGGAGGGGGCTGTCGTGAAGAGCCTGTAAATGGTAGAAGAAAAGCCCTCATCAACAGAAAACTGATGTGAAGATAGACTTCTTGTTGCGACCATGTTCCTTGGACTGTCCTTTCTTCAAAATGCCCCAAGCCAGCCTAAAGAGGAAGCAACCACATTTACTGTAGCTGACAGTAAAGGGAATACAAAATGCATGCCCCCCTGAACTAGAGGAGATTAAATCTACTACTCCAGATGCTGATGAAACACAAAAGACAGCCTTATGGGGTTGAATGAGCAGTTAAGAAGCTCAAGACCATTGAGCTGATAGAGTCCACTGCAGTACCCTCGAAGTAACTGGCATGCAGAACAGAGAAAGGCAGTCATCATGCCTAGAAAGTGAAAAAATTAGCAATTTTGGAAGCCAAATTTGATATGCGGAGTACCTGAACTTTTAAACGAGATAAGATCAACCTCGATTCTGGCAGCTTAGCAATTTGAGTTTGTTTGCCTAGATGGCATCTAAGGAATACTAAGAATGGAGTAGTCTCCAATTAGGATTTTTTTGATGCTAATGGAGACAACCAAGGATGACACAAAAGTAAATAAGTAGACTCTTGCCACGATTAAGAATTTCTTTGAGTATGCAGAAAGTAACCAGTAGATCAGGTATCAGAACACGGAACCCTTCCGGGTGGAGGTGTGCTGCGACTACAGACATGCACTTGGTGAACAGCAAGGGCTGTGGCTAGAACAAAAACCACAGTCCAGAACTGGAAGTGACTGGCTACCAGCTGATACCAGAGACATCTTCTGGACTGCTTTGAAATCTTTGTGGTACTAACCATCCTGAGCATCTATGCACATCCAAAGGGCAGAAGAACAGACTGCACCATGACAATCAGGAAAGTACAGTTGTGTACACTTACCATAAATGTAGACATTCGAGTGTATTCACTGTTGCAGTCATTACAGCTGGGTTATTTGCCTGCAGGTAGCCCTCAGCCGGCCAGAATACCAAAGTCTTGGATTCCTGCATCGGATGCCGTCTCTTCTTCCTTGACGTCAAGGGTATAAAACATGCAGCTGATGACATTACATCAGTTTTTCTTGCCCCAGATGTCAGGTGCCCCCACAAAGGGAAGCGATTATGTTATGTTACACCTCCATCAAAAAGCAAATACACCAGAAAGCTTAAAACAAGAAGCAAAGGTAGAGCCAAGAGAAGTCAGGGGGCTGGAGGGAGGGTAACCAGGACTGCAACAGTGAATACACTTGAACATCTACATTTATGGTAAGTGTACACAACTGTACTATGTTCTTCGTGTTTCACTGTTGCAGTCATTACATTTGGGTTGATTCCCAAAGCTAAGGAAGAGAGGAGGAAGTTAGAGAGCATAAGGGCCAGCTATTAAGCCCTTCAAAACTGCAGTGGCAAAACCAGCTCTGGATTTAGAAAAAAATAAGCATGTGGTAATGCTTGGTGACGGTATGTACAGAGATCCAGGTAGCAGCTTCTGGGATGTCCCTGGTAGGGACCCCTCTGAGAAAGGCTGCAGAGGTAGATGCAGCCCTGGTGGAATGTGATCTTATCCCCTGTGGGGTAGGTTTTCCATGGTGCTTACAGCAGACATTAATGTAATGGGCTAACCATTTAGAAATGGTTTGCTTTGAAATGGCCTTCCCCTTTGCCCCTGAAGCAAAGCCAACTAGCAGCTGTTCAGATTTTCTGAGAGGCTTAGTCCTGTCCAAATAAAATCTAAGTTATCTGTGCATGTCCAAAGAGTGCAGAATTCGTTCTCCTTTGTTTTGTGGATTCGGGAAAAATGTAGGCAAATGAATGGACTAATGTAGGGCCACACTAGACACCACCTTGGCCATAAAGGAAGGATTGGTCCGGAGGGAAACCCTGCCTGCATGGAAGATAATGAAGGGCTCTACCATGAGGGCCTGTAATTCAGACACTCTTCTTGCTGAAGTGATGGCTAGAAGGAAGGCTGTTTTCCAAGAAAGGAATTTCAACTCTGCAGTTGCAGCTGGTTCAAATGGAGGGAGAGTGAGCTTTTCCAATACAAAGTTAAGGTCCCGGGCTGGAGTAAGGGCTCGCCTGGGGGGGGGGGGGTCTTACATCTTACATTTTTAGCTCCTTTGAGGAATTGCTTTAACAGGGGGTGAGAGAAGAGTGGTGGTTCAGTATTATAATGTGCTGAAATGGCAGAGGGATGAATTTTAACTGACGAGAAGGATAGGCCCTTGTGCAGCACTTCTGTTAAGTACTGAAGAATATGAGGTAAGCTGGGCACCGTAATGCCCATACCCTGGGTCTGGCTCCAAGAACAGTATATTTTCCACTTTTCAGCATAGGATTTTCTAGTACTAGGTCTCCTTGCTTCCAGATTAACATCTAGCACCTGTTTACTGAGGGATGTTATTGGAGAGCTCAAGGAATTAGCCAGGCTGCAAGGTTCGGGGTTTGAAGCAGAGGGTGCAGAATCTGGCCCACCTGCTGGGACAGCAGGGAAGGTGTCTGAGGTAGGTGCCATGGATCCAGCAGTATCATGCGACACAAGAAGGGGTACCAGTGCTGGTGAGGCCAGTCTGGTGCAATAAGTATTGTCCATGGTTTGTCCTGATCTTTAGCAGAACCTTCGAGAGGAGAAGCAGAGGGGGAAAGGCATAAACCGAGAGGCTTTCCCATGTAAAAGACAGGGCATCCACTTTCCAAGCTTGAATGTCTGGAGTCCCCCATTTGTTCCTCATGAGGTTAAACATTTTTGGTTCCAGTTTCCATTCGTGTGGGTCCATGAGATTTCTGCTTAGGTCATCTGCCAGTGAATTTAACTTGCCTGGCAAGAATTGAGCTTGTAGGTGCACTTGGTAGCTCAAGGCTGTGTTCCACAGAGCCATGGCTAGTCTGCAGAGAGGGTACGAGTGGGTTCCCCTCTGCTTGTTTATGTACCACTAACTGTGGTATTGTCTGTCTTTACCAGTAATTGTCCTGGAAGGATGTGGCCCTTGAAGGCTGTCAGGGAATTCTGTACAGCTAACATTTCTTTTTGGTTGATATGCAGGTGCATCTGACTCGGGTTCAATTTGTCCTGAATGCACTGCCCTGCCAAGTGAGCCCCCCATGCATAGTCTAATGCGTATGTTGTTAGGGTTTGGGTGGCAGGGGGTAGATTGAAAGGGAGCCCCTTGTTGTGGTGGCAGATCTCTGCCCACCAAAGGAACTCTGTCTTTATACAAGGAATGATAGGAATCATGGATTCCAGGTCCTGAGAATGTTGACACCATAGGCTTTTTAGATATCACTATAGTTTCCTCATATGCAGTCTTGCATATGGAATTAGTAGAATGCAAGAGGTCATGAACCCCAGGGCATGCAAAATTTTCCTTGCAGATAGCTGGGTCTTTGTGGCCAGTAGTTTGAAGTAGGTTGTCAAATAAACCTGTTTCTCTACCGTGAGGTAAGCCATCTGGGAAGTTGTGTTCAAGCTTGCTCCCAGGAATACAATCTGTTGGCAGGGTACTAGATGAGATTTTTTTTCATTTTGGTGTACCCCAGTGAGGTTAGAAGTTTCTTTGTGAATGCCAGATGTTTTAATAGCATGTCCTGGTTTTCTGCCTGAATCAGACAATCATCCAGGTATGGGTATATTTGAATATTTCTCTGCCTGCAAAATGCAATGGCTGGAGCTAGACACTTTGTGAATACCCTGGATGCAGTAGATAAGCCAAAGGGAAGTGGAGAGAACTGATAGTGCACGGAGACTGCCCTCAAGTGGAGGTATTTCCTGCAAGATTCCCTTATTGGAATGTACAGGTAAGCTTCCTTTAAGTCTAAGGTTGCCAACCAGGCATCTTTGCCTAGCACAGGAAGCAGTTGTTGAAGTGTTAGCATTTTGAATTTTGGGATTACCAAAAAGCTGTTTAAAATAGGGAGGTCCAGGACAGTACTCCAGGAGCTGTCTTTTCTGGCTACCAGGAAAAGGTGTGAATAAAAACCTTGCCCCCTTTCTTCTGCCGGGACAAGTTGAATAGCCATGATACCTAGAAGAGAGAGAACCTGCTGTTGAGCCTCTGCCCATTTGGGGGTAGGTCTGGCCAACCGTTTGGGGTTGGTAGGGTGTGGAAGTGGAATCTGTATCCTTGGAAAACTATATTTAAAACCCATTTGTCCTGGGTAATGAGTTCCCAGTTTTTTGCATGCAGGGCGAGCTTTCCTCCTAAGGGAGCAGGCAGTTGAGCAGGGCTTGGAAGGGTTAAGGTTAAGTCATTGTGACATCTTTCCGTAGGGGGGTGTCTTACTACTTCCTGCTTTGGAAGTGGGAGCCCCCCACTGCTTAGGCCTGTGTGTAGCCTGAGACTGTAACCTAGGTGGTCTGCTGTTCCTGGGTTTGGACCGAGAAGGCCTGCAAGAGACTGGAAAGGACCAGTTCTTTGAAGGCCAATGCCTACTAAATCTGGGAGGCTGTACTTGCAGGAAATCTTTTAACAGTTTGCATAGATTTAGCTTTTTCCTCCATCTTTTGGAGGACTTCTTCTGATTTGTTGCCAAACGGGTGGTCTTGGTTTAAGGGAGCATCTGGTAATTTAGCTTTAACATGATCTGGCAAATTTTGCTCCTTAAGCCAAGCATGCCTTCTAAGTACAGACTCAGTGACAGCAGCCCTGCAAGTTGCTTCTAAAGAGTCAAAACCACATTGCAAAGTATGTTTACCAACTTGTTCAGCAGAATGCATTAAATCCTGTAATTCTTTATGGTCAGCACAGTCAGGAATCAACATAATTTTCTGTTTAAGTAGTCCCATAATATGCTGCTGATACTTTAACACATGAAACTGGCAATTTAAGGCCCTAATGGCCAAAGTAGCAGAAGTGTATATCTTCTTACCCCATCTGTCCAAGGCCCTAGAATCTATGAGAGGGGTAGGACTTTTGGCAGCAGTAGCCTTAATGTCCTTTGATCCTTGGGAAATGGTCTCTGGATCTGCAGTAAGATTCTTGAAGAGGAACTTGTGAGAGTCAGGTACTCTAATACCAGTCAGTTTTTTTTTGGGAGCTGGAGGTAAACTATCTGGGGACAGGCTAGATTCCAAGAAGGCATCATCTACAATGTCCAGAACAGGAGGGATAGCTAAAGGCCTGTGTTGAGGGAGGAGTAAGAATTCCCTAAGCCTCTTTTTGGAAACAGAGTAATCCTGGCTTTCCCAGCAGAAATGATCCCCAAGAGTGTGGAAGGTTTCACCAAAAGCAAAATCTTCTGGAGGGCAAGCACAGGGAATGGAATCCTCTGCATCAGAATCCTCATGGGTAGATAAGGGCAAATCCTGGTAATCAGAAGAAACAGATTTCAGAATCCTGATCAGAAAAATCAGAAGGAAAATCAGTTCTAGGTCTCTTAGAGGAGGAAGGCTGGCTTCCCCTAATTAAAGTAATAAGGTCTTCAGCCATTCTAAGCATTTGTTTTTTAGGCATATGGGCCTGACCATGCTGTTTGGACGTCTGTTTTCTAGGCGTGGGTCGAGTTTTAGGCCTGGATGAAGAAGATGGCGTTGGTTTAAAATGCAAATCTGTAGGCCTGAATACACCCTCAGAAGCCGGTGCCTGCACAGCGGCTCCGGACCCATCCAAGGTAGAGACATCTGCAGGTTCCATAGTCGAAGAAGCATCTCGCGGCATACCGGACTCTGAATGGGTCTCAGTAGAGGCCTGCAAATCTGAAGTAGCGGGTATCCGGGGCTGCGAAAGTGCCTCACTGAGTACCGGCGATCTGCTGACTAGCTTAACGGAAGCGTCGTCGGCAGTTTTGGACCTATGTGGTCTGTCTCTGTCGGCATATCAGTAGTCGGAAGGCTTACCGAAGCAATTTCTGGATAGTTAAACAGAGTACCAAAATAATTTGCTGCAAAAATAGACTGACGACGAATAGTTCGGGGGTTGAATAAGGCACAAAACCAACAGCAAGGGATGTTGTGGTCTGGGCCAAAGCAAGCAATGCAGTACGAATGAAAATCTTTATGAGGTATTTGCTTTCCATAGGTAAGACAATTGTTAACTTTTACTGACATCGGTTAAGAGCAAGAAAAAGGACCCCCAACGGGGTACTTAGCTTTTTTGAAGACTTCGGTTCTGAAACTCGAAAACGAAAATTTCAGGAGTCGGCTGACCGGTACTTGCAGACTGCTTCTGCTTTGGGCACCACGCAGCAAGAAAGACTGATGTAATGGCATTGGCTACATGTTTTATACCCCTGATGTCACGGAAAAAGAGACAGCATCTGACGCAGGAATCCAAGACTCTGGTATTTAGGACGGCTGAGGGCTACCTGCAGGCAGATAACCCAAATGTAAATGACTGCAACTAACCCAAATGTAAATGACTGCAACAGTGAAACAACGAAGATCATCATGATCTTTATTTGGAACTTTAGGATGTTAAAGACTAGAATTAACCTGAGGTTCCTTGTTCTTTTTTAGAACTCAAAATCTTGAATAAATTCTGGATCCTTTCTGGTCTGATGGGACGTCTTGGATGGCTTTGTTTTGTAAAAGCTGCAAAGTTAGTCACACTGTGGCCCTTTTCTGACTGGAAGGAACATCAAGAAGAGCCTTTTAAAAAGATTTTGGGGTACAGACAAAGGGGGTTATATAAGTTGTGGAGATGCTCTTCGGATAGGAATCTTCTGTGTTGGCTAACTGCTTGTGTAAAAGGATTACTGAGGACAAGAGCACCATACTTCAATAGCAGAGTGTTTTACCTTTCTGCTCACTGTAGGTTTTTTTTTTTTTTTTAAATTTGCAGCCAAACAGGGATGACCCATTAATGGGCATTAAAGAAGAAAGCCTTTTCAGGCTTGCTAGTTGTTGCTGAAGCACCTACCAAGAGGAGAAAACGCTGAGAGAAGAAAAGGAGCCACTTTTGTGATTTTAAGTATTTTCTTCTGATTTTTTGTTAAGTTTTACTTCTTTGCCGCCTACTTTTTGAAATTTTCCATCTTGCTAAAGTTTATATCTGTTAACAGTAACAGTACTTGGAACACATCTAGTGCCTGTTTACTGCATTTTCTGTGTTGCACTTAATTTAAATTTTTTTTTCTCTAAAAACTGCATTTTACCTGATTTTGGCCTAGCACTCAAGTGTGGGCTCATTTATTGCACTGTTGTGATTATTTTGCTGCTTGTGTATCTCTGCTACCTTTAAACTACAACAAAAAGAAGAAAAAAAAATCTTGCTTTTTTCCCACTTTCTGAAAGTTTAGAAAGTTCAGTTACAGATTTGCTGTTCTGAACTGTTTGGAAGTTTCTAGAAGGCCAGTGCTTTCTTGGGCTAAAGGGAAGTCTCTGTGTTCACCAGTGGGAGTGGTTAACACTGAACAGCCTGCCTGTCCCTGGAGGAGTGGTTACTACCTAGAAGCTGTAGTTTTATTGGCCATTTTGGGTCAATTCTTAACTCCTTGATCTCTCTCTCTTAAAACCCTACAACTCTCTTTTTGCGCAGTTTTGCGCACTGAGCAGCGTCGGGCAGCGCTGCTTAAACAGGTTTAAACTATTCCAGGCTCCACAAAGTCTGCTCTTCACTTTTTCCCTTAGAACTGTTCAAACTCTCAAAGTAATCACTCTATTCTCTTTCTAAAGCCCTGCACTTGCTCAGCTCTTATAAGGAAACACTAACTAACTAAAGCACTACCCCCCTCCTTGACTTCTCATAAGTATTAGACTCCCGATTCGTCCTTCCTGATCAAGTGAAAAATCAGTTCCCTTCCCTAATCTGATCAGTAAAAAAAACAGTTCCCTATACTAATCTGGTATGTCCAAGAGTCTGTTTCAAGGTTACTCTCCAGTCCAGCTGGTGAATCTGGGAATTTTGAGGCAATGTTATAATTGCCTTATGTACCCAGAGAAACCTCTCCTCCTTCCAACAAACTCTAATACATGTGAGAGATGCAGTTACAGAGCCAAACTGGAGGTAACCACCCACACCACAAATCCAGTCTCACACAGACCTATTGCATCTGCATACCCAACACATAAACACACAAAAACATACTCGGAGGCTCTAAATAAAAATCTGCCTAAACAGCAAAGACCTCCTAAGCAGATATCCAAGCAACAGCCACCCCTCAACAATACCCACAAATCACATATCTCACAAAATCAGTGTGCATCACAGTCACAGCCCATAAGGCCAAACAACACACTAAATACACTTGTTATAGGGGACTCTATTGTCCGGCACACTGATGTCCCACTCACCAGACTGAACAAGTAGAAGGTCACTGTAAGCTGCCTGTCGGGTGCCAGGCTCCGCCACATAATGCAAGCACTCAGGTCACTCCAAAGCAAGTACAAGTATGACTCCGTCATTGTCCATGCTGGTGTGAATGACCTGAGGCGTACCTCCCTGGACTACATGAAAAGGGACATAGAGGAGCTCTCTGACCATGTAACCCAGGCTGGTATGTCCCTGACCTTGAGTAGCATCTTGCCCTCACCAAGAATGATGCCACAGTATAAAGACAAAATGATCAGTTTCAACAAATGGCTAAAGTATTGGTGTCATTCAAAGGGGATCCAGTGTCTGTCAGCCTGGGATGACATGCTCGACACCACGTTGCTTCGCTAGGGACGGCTTGCACCTGTCACCCTTAGGCTTTCGTATATTGGCCAAGGCTCTTGCCACTCCCATAGTGCCTCTTTTAGGCAAGGCTCAAAGGACAAACCCACCTCCATAGACAACCCAAAGATAAAAAAACTAAAGATAATGCTACTCAATGCCAGAAGTCTAAACCTCAAGATGCACACACTCGAGACTCTCCTCAGTATGGAGAAAATCGATGTCTGTGCAGTAACAGGAACCTGATTCAAAGCTCCTGAGAGCACCCCAGCACTACCAGGTTATAACTCATACCACGCGTTTCGGCCCCAAAACTCGGACCGAAGCACAAAAGGAGGGGAGTATCTATATTCATCAAAGATACCTACACCTCCAGGTTAGTGGCACTGTACGAAGCATCGGAAACCATCCATGTGCAACTAACAGCGGGCAAAACTGCCTTTCAGTTTGTAGCCTGCTACAGAACACCCTCCCTATTACAGGAACCCCACTTGGCATTCCTGAGAACACTGGAGAATATGAAGGTCTCTCCAAACACTATGTTATTGGGTGACTTCAACTACCCAAACATTGACTGGGAAAACTACTCAAGCCCAAACACCCTCGCCCAACGGTTCCTTGAATTTATAAACTCTAACGCAATGGAACAATTGGTTACCCCTCCCACAAGAGGGAACAACATATTGGACCTGGTCATCACCAACATGGGGACTCTATGTTCCACATCAGAGGTAAACCCCTCATTGGTAAGATCAGACCATAAACAAATTTCCCTGGACATCCATATCCCGTCCCCACCCCCAGCCAAGGAAATCACTGTAAAGAATTTCTCAAAAGCCAACTTTGCACTTCTCAAGACTGAGGTGGAATCCTTCAAAGCCCGTGGGCCAGAGGATAATACAGCCCAATCCGCAGAATCCTTTACAAATGCATTCTATGAGCACCTGCAGGAATGCATGGATCATGCTATCCCAAATAAAACCAAGACTCACTCCTCCAGAAACAGGAGACCGGTCTGGTGGACCCCGGCCATAAATAAGCTATACAACAGAAGGAGGAAGCTACTACATGACAGAGCAAAATCCCAAAAAGGGAAGGCATCTCTGATCAGTATTAGCAAAAAACTTCGATCCCTCATAAAATCATCAAAGGCCAGTTCGAAAGAAAAATTGCCCTAGACACTAAAGATAATCACAAGGCCTTCTTTAGTTAGGTCAGAAACATGGGCGGAAACTCCCAGATATGCTCTGAATTGTTGCATAATGGTACAAAATATACCGAATCTACAGACATAGCAAACATCCTGGCAGACAGATTCAGCGCAAACTTCTCCCCCCTTCCCCCCAAGGGAGTAAACGCCTATCCCAACTGAATTTAACCTCCCTGACATCACAGATGCACAGGTGAAATCTGCCCTCTCCAAAGCAAAAAACACAGCATCTATGGGACCGGACGGTGTCCCAGGCTGTGTCTTACACGAGCTCCAAGAAGAACCGAACCCTCACATTTAGTCACTGTTCAAACTTAGCCTTACTACAGGATATGTACCCAAAGAATGACGTACAGCTACAGTGGTCCCACTCCACAAAGGTGGTGCCACAACGGACCCCGGAAACTATCGCCCCATAAGCCTGACTAGTCTGGTCTGTAAAGCTATGGAGCATATTATCATGGAAGTCATAAACAAAGACATTGGGAGCCTCCAGACACTGGACCCTACCCAATTCGGCTTTGTTAAGAGCAGATCTTGCCTCTTAAACCTAGTTGATTTCTTTGAAACAGTTACCAAAGCCATAGATGAGGGCAAGGTAGTCCACACAGCCTACCTGGACCTCGCAAAAGCCTTCGACACAATACCCCACTCGGGCATCATAAATAAGCTTACCAGCTTAAATATCAACCCCTGTATCACAAGATGGGTTGCAAACTGTCTTAGAGATAGAACCCACATGGTCAGAATCGCAGGTGCCATGTCCGAATCCAAACCAGTTACAAGTGGCATCCCACAGGGCTCAGTTCTGGGACCTCTCTTGTTCGGTATATACTTCTCTGAGGTTCAGGCTAACACAGGGGGATTATGGCTGACAAAGTTCGCAGATGACTGTAAACTAGGGGCCATAATCGAATCTCCAGCTGACACAAGCATCCTCCAAAAGGGTCTCACAGAGACGGATGCTTGGTGCTAGAGCCACGGCCTCAAGCTATATGCTAAAAAGTGCATAGCCATCCCCTTTGGGAAAAACAAGGTGCCCACAAATTACCACATAGGTGGTAATCCATTAAGTACGGAAGAAGTAATCAGAGATTTGGGGACCAACGTAGATAGTAATCTCTCCTTTGATAATCACGTTGCCAAAGTGGTTAGAAAGACCTTCTATATAGTCCACCTTATCACGAAAGGGTTCGCATCTAGATCAAGAGAGGTCACTCATCAGGCCCATAATTGAATACAATGCCCCTTTTGGGATTTACCTTACCCGACACCTGCAGCAACTGGAGAGACCCCAAAAGTACCTCACCAAGAGGATCATGGGCTACAAACAGATGTCCTATGCAGCTCAACTAAAGAAACTCCAGCTCTACTCAGTTGCTTACCGCCTACTCAGAGGCGATCTATGCCTGATGTACAAAACCATGTCAAACCCAGAATTAATGGACATGCTCCACCTCAAAAAATCCAAGTCCCTTAGAGCTACATGCTCCAGGGACCTAAGCCTCAGCACAAAAATAAATAGGACATGCTGGAGGGACAGATTCATTTCCCAGAGGCTCCCCTCACTCTGGAATAGAATCCCAATTCATGTTAGACATAGCCCCTCGCTGACCCTCTTCAAGCGAAATTTGGACACGTGGATGGGAAATCGCAAATTCACCCCTGGGATCTCTCCTATGTCCCTGCTAGACAGAGGCACAGTAAACTAATCTTAAAAGGGTACCTTCTGTGACCTACTTTACAGAGGCACAGTAGGCTAATCTAATAGGGAGGCGGAAGCCAAATACACTCTGGCTAGGCTTATAAATGCCCTAGGGCAGATAGGTTCATAGGTAGATACTAGGCTATGTATCCTCAAAATCTTAAGGAAAGAAGTCTTGAATGTATCCTCAAAGTCCAAGCCAGGAATGGCAGCAGATGGCAATACAGATACCCACTGTTCCTGCTGCACCATCAGCTGCATTTGAAAGAAGCCTCATGGAGAAGTGTGTGACAAACAACATAGTGAATAATTGTGCTTCCATTATCGAAGGTCTCCTAAGGATATCCGATATCAGCTCAGCCAGACCCCTTTGCAACCTAATCACATGGGGTTATGTAATTTAATGCCCAAAGGGAAAACATTCCCGAGGCAAGGACACGCTTTCCAAAACAGTCTATAACCCTAGATTCATTATTAGGAGGATGGGTTGAAGAACTCTTTTAGATCAATGTGTTTATGTACCTTTAAGAAGCTATCCAGGGGCTTGCATAAGTGTACAAATACTGAGCAAGTCTGACTGCTCTTTTGTAGTAAGCTGTTGAGATGCAACCATGTATGTATACAAGTTTCCAGTATGCCTGGGTACCAAAAGATGTATGAATTGCTCTGTATGTTCACATGTAATAAATTCATTTGATTTTATAAATGATGTTAAATTTATACATCAAGGAACATTTTCCTGTAGTAGTAAGGGGGTAGTTTATGTGCTGAAATGTTCGTGCAATTTATTTTATATTGGTGAAACGAAAAGGATGTTTCATGTTAGACTGATGGAGCACGAGACATTAAAAATCAAAAGGAAAAGTTATTTCTGCACATTTTAAAACTAAACATAATGGGAACCATTTATTATTGCTAGAGAGTATCTTGGGACAAATTAATTCGGTATATGGAAATGAATTTTTATTGAAAGAAAAACTTCTGTATAAGGAATCTGTATATTTTAAAATACAACACACTGGCCCCTTTGGGGCTAAATAGTGAAATAAATTGAAAAGGTCTGTTTTAGAGAAACATTTGTTTAATTGGAATTTTGATGTCAATTATTGAGTGACTTTGAGGTACACAGGGTGCCATTTGTATTATGTTCGTATATTCCTCGAAGGTGGTTGCACCGAAGCGCTAGAAGCGATTAGTGTTTGTGATTTTAGTTTTTATAGTCTGAATTTTCTTTGCTTCATTTTGCTGCAGTTTGGATCTGTATAAGTTAACAAATGTATGTATACAAGGTCTGCATGTCAACTAATTCGTTCATATTTAAAGATGCTGCAGTCCATCCTGATGCATTTCTATGTATTAAAGGATCTAAACGAAAACCCCAGCCTTCTTGTTATGTGTGTTAGAGACGAATAAGCGACACTTCTGTTCAGACAGCTCTTTGTGGTTGCTGTAACAACAATAAAATGCATCAAAGGTCCCTCACTCCAAAAAGAATAGTCCTTGGATAGCATTAAAATCGTATATGGCGGCTTGTGAAGGAAGTTTTCCATTCACACCTAGGTCTCAAAATGGCCTTTATACTACAAAGTCAGAGAATCGGCCACGGAGTGGTACTACGTTGGAAGTAGAAGAGCTAGCTCTGAAAGTTTCAGTAATCAGTTTCTCATCAGGAAAGGGTTGTCAGTGGGAGAGTTGCCTTGTCTTTCTCATCAATTCCATCACATTGCCAAAGGAGGCATCCTCGGGGGAGTATGAAGACAGCTTTTCCTCTTCATCTAGATCTTCAGAGAGATTCTGCAGGAGAATCTCTTCTTACACCTACACTTTCTCTGCATCTTTGGAGGGGTGGTTCAACAGCCAGAAGTGTCTACTTGCCCCTGATGAAAGGATGGATGGCCAAGCTGTACTTGGGATCAGTGAAAATGACTGACTGCTGCCGGATAGTTGGAGCCAAAAATGAGAGATGAAGAAACAAGAACAATCCCATCCTGTGTAGGTTGGTAAGCTGCAAACTTCTCAAAGGCCTCAAAGGCAAAGAATGAAGCTGAAAGCACAGAGGATGAAAAAGCTTGGGTCAAACCAGACTACACATGAGACAAGGAAGATGGTCAGATGGATGCATACAAAGTACAGTGGTGCTGGTTATATAGGAAGCAGACTTTGGTGCCATGATACTGGACCAAAGAGCCCTAAACCTAAAATAGGATCAGAGTGGGTTGGGGCCAAAGGGGCTATGGAGACTAGTGTCAAATGCTCACCTCCAAGATGTACTTGGCTCTGAAAGTTGCTGAGCTGAACGAGTTACACAAGTAATCAGACCTGAGGCAGGAAGTGCTTTCAGCAATAAAGAAGGGAAAGCCAGGGGGGGGGGGGTGGACAAAACCTACTCCACAGATACAGACTCCAGCGAAGCAGCTGATGATGAAGCAGCAAGGGGTGTGGGAGAGCCAGCCTAGTCTGTCAAAGTGGAGAGGAATGCGATAACTCACATATCTATCTCTATCTGTGCTTTCACAAACACCCTATTGATCATCTTGTCCAAGTCTACACTCAACACTTCAGGAGGATCTGGTGGACTTAATGGATTCAAAGGAAAGTGGTCAGGAACTAAAACTTGGAGGGCTCCCTTTCAGAGGATCTGCAGCTCAGAGGAGCATTTTTGACAACTTTTCTGAAATAATTGTATCCCCTCTCAATGATGGTCGATACCAAGTGAGGTGGAGTTGAATCTACAAAAGTCAAATTAGGAAAGGAAGCAGAAGACTTTGAAAATTTAGGAAATAGAGACACAGATAGTGAAGATTCTAAATGCCTCTTACTCTTTTTTACTATTTGCCTCTCCCTCCATATGTACATACATTCCATATAAACATATCTATATGCGTGTATATATCTACATCTAAATTTTATATATACAAGTATAAATCACATACAAACACACATATATACACACAAAAACATACATACGTGTACACACAAGCACATGCATATACATATGCGCAAACATACAAATACACAAACACACATACATGTATGTACATACACACACATGTACACACAGATATACATATATACTCATACGCATACAGACATTACATATAGATGTATGTATGCATGTACATGTGTATATTATATATACACCCACATATTACAGATTTTATATATATATATATATATATATATATATATATATATATATATATATAGTGGACTGAAGTCAGAAGAGAAGGGTGAATGGCTGGTAGGCCTGTCAAAGGAAATGGGAGAAGCTAACAGGAAATCATAGGTAAATAGGTAAGAAAAGCTAACACAAAATCATAGGTAAGAAAGCTCTTAACTCATCAATGTTACATATTTTCTTGTAGAATAAATGAAGGCAAGGAATAAAATAAAACATTTATCTGTTAAATCTTTGACAAGAGTGCTGGAGGTTCACATCTAAAGTGAAGAGCAAGGTGCATACTCAAGGGAATGGACTAAGAAGCAGAGAGAAAATGGCTCTGTTATACCAGCTTTTTGTCAGGCCACACTGCAAATACCAAATACAGTTCTGGAGGAAAGGAGAGTTGTGTTAGACTGTAAGGAGGAGTCCTGAAGGAGGCAACCACAAGGGTGCATGGAATGTATAGGAAAGAAAATTATTAGAGACAGGAAGGATAAAAGCTTTTGTTTCACTAGACAGCATAGAAGACATGGCATGGGTACCAAAGATCATGCCAGGAAAAGTATAAAGGGGTCATCTTTCTGAAAAGGAAGGACACGGGTGTGGTGGGACAGCAGACTATAGGGTCAACATATTGTTTGGACCTGTGAAATTACTTTTTTCTGGAGAGGGCTGTGGACTTCTGAAACTGCGTACATGAATGCATTAACAGGGAAGCCACAGAAGCACTGAAAAAAGGCATAGTACAAATGTTGAAGGGGTAAAGGAGAGGGACAAGGATGGATGGATAATGGGTCAGACTTGACAAGATAATTGCTTCCTTCTTCCACCAAGCAAATGTAATCTAATGCAACATCAAACAGGAAAAAACACAAAGCAGGAGATATGGTATGTTTACTCACACAACTGCAATAGAGGTACATGTTTGAATGATCACTCATGTGGTACCCTTGGCTACAGTGTTATACCCTGCACAGGATGCAATAGTTGGCCAGCTTCCATGCACCCAAACAGTTGACAGCTCAAGCGGAGATTAAAGAAAAAAAAATCTATAGATCGTGTATCAAGCCTTTCAGAGTTTTCAGGCCAACTAAAAAAGCTGCCGCAGCCCTGAACAAGGTCAATGCTAGGCAAGTAAAAAAAGTCCTCACCCTAGCAATAAAAATCAGACAAAAATAAAGGGATGGAGGGATATTCAATAAAGGGGGAGAGAGTAGAATGTCAGTTAGCATTTCAACATCTACTGTTATAGTAAGATTACTTAAGACAACTGTGCTATATTCATCATTTGAAAACTGTTGCAATAACCTTAGGCATTAAGGTAGACTACCATAGCTTTTGACTGCAAGCAGAAGGAAGGATGAGGGTCCAAGAGGCCCTGGACAATGGTCCTAGCAAAACATGCTCTAGACCTGGAAAAAAAGAGTTTAGCTCGTAGTGCTTTGAATAATTACATACAGAGGACCAAACTGCTGCTTCTAGAATATTTCTAAAATCCATCCCTTTCCAAAAAGCCACTGAAGAAGCCAAGGCCCTGGTAGATTGCGCCTCAACCCTGTCTAGACCCGACTTGCTGTGGTAGCTATAACAAAATGCAATAGCATGAGAGAACCATATGGAGACAGAAGGGACAACCTGGGTCAAAGCAGACCCTTTTTCATAAGAAATTAACTGATCAGATGTTAAGGTTTTAATCCTGTGAAGAAAACATCTGAAGTTTTTGTGGACATTGAGGATAAGAAGAATCCTCTCTACCTCTTTCTTTGGTCCTAGAAAGAAGATAGGGAGATGGCTAGCTTGGCTCAAGGTAAACTCTAATACCCCTTTAGACATAAATAAATGATTAGGTCACAAGAAAACCTTATCTTTGAGAAACATGAGAAGACTGACCCACCGGGAGAGCTTGGAACTCACTTTTCGTTTAGAAGTCAGAGCAATTAGCAAAACAGTTTTCCATGTTATAAGCCTCAAGTCAGCCTGATGAGCTGGGTCAAAGGGAACAAGGAGCTGATTTTTTTTTCCAACACAAAGTTAAGATCCCAAGTGGCCATCTGTCTTCTAGATGGCTGGGTATGTATAAACCCCTTTCAAAAGCATTTTAACACAAGATTGCACTGAAAGAAGATCCATGAACAGACACTGACATAGCTGATGAATCTTGACAGAAGAGTAAGAAAGGCTAGATAATAACTCACAAACGTTGTACAGCCATATAAATACTAGCTTTAACAGGGTTCTTGTCTTGACACCACCTGGATAATATTTTCCATTTAGTAATGTACGATTTCCTAGCAGCAGATTTCTACAAGTCTTCAGAAAAGAGGTGTCTAAAGGTATTAAAGCCATCATCAAGGCAGTTAAAGTTGTTTTAAGTTGGTATGTAGCAAAAAAAAAAAGTCTTTTGTCTGTAAGTCCAGTCTGTGAAGAATCTTGTGGTAATTGCCCTTGGCCACTTCCAAAAGAAGCAGCACCACTGGTGTCTGGGCCAGAAGAGTCACCACAAGGATCTTTGCAGAGTTCTTCTAAATCTTCATAAATGACAATGGATAAAAAGTGGAAAGGGTAAACATTCCTGTCCAAGGAAATTAAAATGCATCTGCTTTTCTGGCTGGTATGCAAGGAATCCTGGAGCAGGACATTGCTAGTCATTGCTTGTGAAAGAAGGTTAAAAGATCAACCCAAGGCATTCACCCACATCTGGATCAAATCCTGGAGCCCCCCCATTCAGTTTTCATTCATGAGGGTCTGTCCCGGACTTGTTCAAACGGTCTCCGCAATATTTTGCTCTGATGGGATGCAAAATTCTTATACTGTGATGCTGTAGTGAACTGCTATATCCCAGATTACCACTGCTAATCAGCACATAGGGCAAGAGATGGATTCCATCCACTTACCGCCATTTATATCAGGCATTACTTGCAATTGTCCAGGGGACCATAGATGACAGAGTTAACAGCGTTTACAATTACCAACACGTCTTATGATCACACGTCCCTTGTGATTTGGTCTGTCCTTTTTATTCTAAAGGCCACCAAGTAAAGTCTGTAGTTACAGATTGTCCTGGAGCTGGAAGGGAAAATGGGGACCTGGACTGAGATAAAACTGGTCTCTCCACCACATCAGATCCCTCTTTACAAATCCTAAAGCTGAAACCTGGAATGTCAGCGGGATGTTGATGTTATAACCACACAAATTTTGTCTACCAGTGAATCTTTCTCATCAGGAATCTTGGCTAAAGGTATCATGGATACCATAAACCCTAATACCCAAAGAAATGCCCATGCAGAAATCTTGGACGGAGTGGAAAAAAAACCCCATTAAAAATAGGTCTAGAAACATCTTTTTCCTGTGGAAGAAAATCACTTTAAAACCAAGGTATTTAGGAGACAATCCAGGAAAACAATCCCGTGAGAAGAGTCGCACAAGACATTTGAGTGTTCCCCTGAAACTCCAGTCTGTGACTCCTGACACTCTGAAAAAGACTGCAAAGACAAGCAAGTCTTGCACTCTACAATAGGATAAGTGCAAGACTTGCTTATCTTTGCAGTTTGACACTTTCTAAACACCACAGGAGCAATGGGTAACCTACAGGGTAATACAAAGTTCAAGTGTAATCCAGATACAGAAAAACTTACATTTTTTTTTTAAATCTGAGGTTAAAGGAATGTGATAAGCATCTATTTATTTTACTTATATATTTGTTTTGCAGGGTACAGCACTGATATCCATGGACCATTTTCAGACTCAGCCCGGAAAAAAATGTCTGGTTAAGCGACTTGCTCATAGTCACACAGTTAGGAAATGAAGGCTAAGGGAATCAAACCTTGCACCACTGGACAACAGGAAACAGGTCGTTAACAGTTCCTTAATTCTCTAAGCCAACCGCCAGACCTTTAACTCTATAGTTACTAAAACAAACTGAAAGAGGAAATTAATGATAAAAGGTCATGAAGGGATAGAATTTGGAACTTTGGGACTTCTACAAACTGATTCAGAGAGGAAAGATCCAAAACTGGTCTCCAACAGGCTTTTTTCTTTGGTACCAAATATTCTTGAATAACAACCCTGCCCTTTCAAAGAATAAGGGACATCTTCTATCACCCTTAGAGTTATGAGATGCTGGATGACAGGAAGGGAAAAAAGAAAAAGGTTGATCTGGCAGATTAGTAGAAATCCCATAAAAGGAGGGGAAGCTCTCTACTGTCATTTGTGGCTCTGATGAATCATTTTTATCAGAACTCTTGTTGAAACTATCTGTTGTCAAAGAGAGAGAGAAACTGATTACCACATGTTTGGGAAGATTGAAAGGCTTATCAAGGCAGGGCGGGGGGAGCACACTGTAAATTGAATTGGACTGATCTTGTTTTTTGGGAGCTTCAAAAAGAAAGCTGGAGCTCTATCCAAAACAGAACTAAAAATTTCATCCAACATTTCATATAAGATGTTTTCTGTACATAACTAAGGAAACCTTCTCAAAAGAAACCAAGTAGCAGCAGCAGCTCTATAAGTGGCATCAGCTGAATGAGATGCACAGAGTGTTTAGCTACATGAAACACAGAAACGGTAAGATTACACAAAGATTTTTCTTCATAACAGAGAAAAGATGATATGTTACTCATTTTCAAAAGAAGCAAGCATGAACTTTAGCATGTGAACTTGAAAATTTAGAATTAAATGTAGCAGAAGCATACACTTTTTCTTTCAAATAGTTCAAAGACTTTCCCATCCTTTCCAGACTAGGAGGGATTGGCATTTACTACATGTTTAGCAGCAGCAGGATTTACCAAGGAAATCACTGTTAGGTCAGATTTGGGGTTAGAAAAAAAGAAATGTATTAAGACTGAGAAACTTTATGCAATCTATTAGCTTTCCTATGGGCAAGCAGGCTGGCGATCAGTCAAGTTACAGATTGTAACAAATACAATCTCCAATACTGGAAGTACAGAAGGAGAGTAGGTTCAGGACATTTTAGTTGTAATTGATAATAATTATATTTCTTAGAGAGTGGAACACCATTATGTTCTCAGTGAATCAAATGAAGCCAACCGTCGATCATCAGAAGACTGCAAGAGGAGCTTTCGCTGACAGCAGGAAAGCTTTGAAGGGATTGACATGCTAACAGCTGTTTTTATTCGGCTCTGCTCAAGATAACAGTGTGTGTGTGTGTGTGTGTGTGTGTGTGTGTGTGTGTGTGTGTGTTTAATTAAATAAGCCTTTAGTGACAAGGGCATCACTGTATTGGAATGTGCTGTTTTATTTAAAAATCCTCAGATTCTTTATTAAATGTAAGAATTTTGTTGATAATATGTAACCATCATAAAATACTGGGTTTGACACCCACAGAAAAAAAAAGAGAGACTAGAACAAGGTTATATTATTAGGCCAGAGACCCAGCACTATTCCCTAGTATAAAATATACACTTTTGGCCAAAGGTATGTTAAGTTGAGGATGCTACATGTCACGAGAATTACTTTCCAGCAAATGAAAAGCAAGTCTAGCATCAGAGAGAATGTTTGACTTTGAAATGGTTAAGAACTATAATGTCTGAGAACTGGCTTAAAATAATAACTGACTAGATGATTAAGTACCATTCAGGCATTAGTAAAATGGAAAAACTATAGCTGTGTACACTTACCATAAATGTAGATGTATTGATGAGTGTTATTCACTGTTGCAGTCATCTGTGGGTTATCCCTGCTGTGGTAGCCCTCATCCGGCCTGAATACCAGAGTCAATGTTTTTGTGCGCCAGCTGCTGTCTCCTGTAGTCTGATGTCAGGTCGTCGAGTACTATAAAGCAAGGCGGCCAATGTCATTACATCAGTTTTTCTTGCCCTAACCAGTCAGAAGTAGAACGGAAAAGAGATAAGTGGTCCTGGTGGCTAAGAGTCACCCTGGGAACCATGTGTCCCCCTATGGGAAGATGAGAAAAAGGGGGATGGAGGGAAACCAAGACTGCAACAGTGAATACACTCTAACATCTACATTTATGGTAAGTGAACACATTATGTTTCACTGTTGCAGTCATCACCTGTGGGAGGATTCCCAAAGCTGAGGTAAAGGGTGGAAGGAAAGAGAGTCCTAGGTATGGGTCAGGAGGCCCTGCAGAATTGCAGAGGCAAACCCTGCCCTAGACTTCGATAAGAGAGGTAGGTGGTAATGCTTTGTAAAGGTACAGACAGGGGTCCAGGTGGCTGCTTCCAATATGTCCCTGGTAGGTACTCCTCTGAAGAAGGCAGTGTAAGCGGAGGTTGCCCTAGTGAAGTGGGTACGGATTGACCTAGAGATGGGTTTCCCATGAAGTCTGTAGCAGAAATGAATACAGTGTGAAATCCATTTGGAAATGGTTTGTTTGGATATGGGCTTCCCCTCTGCCCCTGGGACAAAGCTTACAAGACAGTTTTTCTGAATAGCTTAGTGCGGTCCAGATGGTATCCGAGTTGTCTGCGCACATCTTGTGAGTGTAGAATTCTTTCCTCCTTATTTTGGGGGTTGGGTGGGAAGGTGTATGGCCTGGTTAAGGGTCACATCAGATACCACCCTTTGGCATAAAAGAGGGATTATTCCTCAAGGAGACTCTGTATTCATGGAAAAATATGAAGGGCTCGATCACCATGAGAGCTTGAAGTTCTGAGACCCTTCTGGCAGAGGCGATAGCTAGTAGAAAGGCAGTCTTCCAGGAGAGGTATTTCAATTCTGTTGAAGCGGCAGGTTCAAAAGGAGGTAAGGTTAGTTTCTCTAAAACATAAGTCAGGTCCCAGGGTGGAGTAGGTGGTCTTCTGGGAGGCCTAATATTAGAAGCTCTCCGAGGAATTGCTTAACCAACGGATGAGAGAAGAGGGGTGGGTATGAATCATAATAGGCAGAGATGGCCGAGGCATAGATTTTAAGAGAGGAGAAAGAGAGGCCACTATTGAGCAACTCTGCTAAGTAATCCAGGATGAGGGGGATGGAAGGTTGGGAGGTACTGGCCCCTTCTGATTGCTTCCAGGAGCAGAATCTTTTCCATTTTCCTGCATAAGATTTTCTTGTGCTGGGCCTTCTGGCCTCTGTGATGATGTCCAGGACCAGTCTGCTTAACAGCGACTTCTTGTTAGTTTTTAGTGTATTAGCCACGCTGAAAGTTTGAGAGTCTGTAGGTCTGGGTGCAGCACCTCCCCCCTCTCCTGGGTCAAGAGGTCTGACCTTATGGGAAGTAGCTTGGGGGGGTCTGTAAGGTCAAACTGCGTAGTAAGGAGTACCAATGTTGTCTGGGCCAATCTGGAGTGGAGGATGGCTTTTGGTCTCTCCTCTCTTATTTTGATCAGAACCTTGGGAAGAAGGGGCAGAGGAGGGTATACATACACAAAGAGGGAGCTCCAGGGGAACGTCAAGTCATCCACCTTCCATGCTAGGAGGCGATACTCCCTGGTGCAAAACTTGTGCAGCTGGTGGTTGAGGTGGGAGGCAAAGAGGTCCTCCTCTGGGGTCTCCCACTCCTGGGTGATTTGCAGAAAGATTTCTCTGTGGAGCTGCCATTTGCGAGGGTCCAGTAAGTTTCTGCTTACGTGGTCTACCAGTGTGTTGTTGATCCCTGGTAAGTACTGGGCAATTAGGTGTAGCCCCATGGAGGTGGTCATAAGCCACAGACTCATGGCCAACCTGCACAGGGGGTAAGACTGGGTGCTACCCTGCTTGCTGATATATCACATTACTGTGGTGTCTGTTTTTATGAGGAGGACCCCTGGCCTGAGATGGGGTTGGAAGGAAGCCAGAGCATGTTGCACTGCCATCATTTCTTTCTGGTTGATGTCCAAATGGAGTTGCTGGACATTCCAAAGGTCTTGGGTACACCTGCCTGCTAGATGAGCGCCCCAAGCTATGTCTAAGGCATCAGTGGTGATTTTCTGGCCAGAAGAGTGGAGGATGAAGGGAATACCCTTGTTTATGGCAAAGGTCTCTGCCCACTAGAGAAGTTCGTCCCTTATGCAAGGAATCAGTAGGAGGGCGGTCTCTACGGACAGAGTGCTGGCACCAAAAGTTCTTTAAGTACCACTGAATCTTTCTCATGTGAAGCCTAGCGAGAGGGATGAAGAAGATGCAAGATGCCATGTATCCCACGGCTTGCAGGAACTTCCTCACAGTGAGGCGACTTCTGGAAGCCAGCTGGGTGAAGTAGAGAGTTAGGAAACTCTGCTTTTCTGGGGATAGGAAGGCCATTAGCAGTGCTGTGTCTAGCACAGCTCCCAGGAAAACAATTTTCCTGGTAGGGTTTTGCTTCGATTTTTTTCTCACTGATGGTGAACCCTAGGGATGTTAGGAGTTTTTTGACAAAGAGAAGGTCCTGGAGCAACTTTTCTTTGCTGTTCGCCTGAATGAGGCAGTCCAGGTAAGGGTAAATCTTTTTATTTCTCTGTCTGCAGAAAGCTATAGTCGGGGCCAAGTATTTGGCGAATACTCTGGGAGCAGTAGATAAGCCAAAGGGCAGTGCAGAGAACTGAAAGTGCTGATAGCCTTCTCTGAAGCGCAGGAATTTTCTGCACGATTCCCTGATGGGGATGTGGAGGTAGGCATCTTTTAGGTCTAGTGTCACCAGTCAGGCATTTTGAGCAAGCATAGGCAGGAACTGCTGCATGATTAGCATTTTGAATCTGGGGACCACCAAGGAGGTGTTCAGTTTGGATAGATCCAGGATGGGGTGCCAAGTGCCCTCTTTTCTGGGAACAAGGAATAGTCTGGAGTAAAAACCTTTTTCTGTTTGATCCGGAGGGACAGGTTCTACTCTGTCCTACTGCTCCCTGGGATATTAGGGTTTTTACCTGTTTAAATGCCTCTGCTCACTGGTTTTGGGGGGAGGTCTAGGTACCCTCTTGGAATTGGGAGTTCGCTGAAGGAGAATCTGTATCCCTGAGAAATGAATTTTAATACCCATTGGTCCTTGGTTATAGAGACCCTATTGTCCTTGAAGAGGGTGAGCCTTCCTCCTAGTTTTAGATGAGTGAAAGGATGGCAGAGGGAGGAGGGAGAGTCATTGCGAGTGCTTGCCACAGATGCTTGGCTTAGAACTCCCTGCCTTGGAGGGTGAAGTGGTCCACCGTTTGCTTCTTTGCTGGCCCTGGGATGGGGGCCTGGATGTCCTGTCCCTGCGGGGCTTACTTTGGCCCTGTCTGCTGGGTGCAGGGAAGCCCCAGTGTTTAGAAGGGAAGTTCCTGCTGAATCTGGGTGGTTGAACTTAAAAGAAATCTTTTACTGTCTGCATAGATTTTGCTTTGTCTTCCATCTTTTTAAGCACCTCTTCTGCTTTTTCCCCAAATAGGCGTTCCTTATCTAGAGGTGCATCAATATGTTTAGACTTGACATGATCAGAGAGAGGTTGTTCCTTCAGCCATGCATGTCTTCTAATAACAGATCCTGTCACTGCTGCCCTGCTAGAGGCTTCTAGGGCATCATATCCACATTGTAATGAATGCTTTAGCCACTTGACAAGCAGACTGTAGTAATTCTGCCAGCTCTTTTGAATTGGCACCGTCAGGGGAGGAAGCAATCTTCTGTTTTAATTGTTCCAAAGTGTGTTGTTGATATTTTAACATATGGAACTGACAACTGAGTGCTCTGATAGCTAAGGCTGCAGAGGTGTATACTTTCTTACCCCATCTGTCCAGAGCTCTGGAGTCTTTGTCAGAAGGAAGAGGATTCTTGGCAGAACTAGTCTTAGCTCCTTTGGGTCCCTGTGTAATGACCTCAGGGTCTGCAGCAGGGTTCCTGTACAGGTACTTGTGAGAATCCGGTACTCTGTAGTACCTGTCAGGTTTAGCTGGGGCAGGAGGCAGGGCATCAGGGGCTAAACTGGATTCAAGGAAATCATCATCCACCACTTCTAGAACAGGTGGGATGGCCAGGGGTCTGTGCTGGGCTAGGTCCAGAAACTCTCAGTCGTTTCTTTGACTGTGGGATAGTCCTGAGATTGCGTAACTGCAAAACGGGAACTCCTGCATGGTAGGCAAATGCATGGCTCAAAACAGAAACTATTGAAGCAAAAACAAAAAGAGCCAGCATACAGTGACCTGAAACACATTTATTGGTAATAAACCATAAAAAACAACAAAAGAATCAGACCGGTTTCGGCCAGATCAAATCACAGCCTTCATCAGTGTAAAGAAAAAACATCAATTGTTGAACCTTAAATATACCCATCTGGAATCTCATTGGTTGAGTCTAAAAATATTCATTCAAACCAGGTGGGAATAATCCACCCAGTTTTAAAATCCATGTTTTCTCTTTGGTATTTAAAATAGAATGCCACCCTGTCTTATTAGATCTGTTACCCTGTATTATGTCAATAATCATAAACGAAAACTTGGCAGTTTTATGAACCAAATAATGTTTGTAAAGTGCATTATTAGCCTTCTTGTTTTTAATATTGCTAATGTGCTCAGAAATTCTGATTCTGAATGGACGAGAAGTTTGACCAACATAAAATGAGCCACACTGACATGTGGCCAAATACACCACCCAGTCACTACTACAGTTAGCGAAAAAATCTAAATCATAAACCAATGCACAATTTCTGCTAGAAAACTGTTTAGATTTGTTCACTTTGTCACAATTGGTGCAATGGCCACATGGAAAGTAACCTATCAATGTAGTCAGCAAATATTGTGGTTGTCGATCCGTGGCACCATGTTTGTAATGATTAAAACAAGAACCAAGGTTTCTCCCTTTACGAAATGAAAATAAACATCTGTCAGGTATCATGTTTGCTACTTCATGGTCACATTGCAATATATTCCAATGCCTGTGTATGCTCTGTATTAACTGGTCAGTATTCCTGGCATAGGTAGTGGTAAACCCAAGGGGTGCAGTGTTTATACTAGTTTGGTCCTTATAAGTCAATAAATTTTGCCTATCTAAGGAATTGACCAGATTGCTGGCTCTTAGTACATGACCCATGCGATATCCTCTGGATCTGAATCTGTCAATAAGATCCTTCCGCTGTAGTTGAAACGAAGAATCATGAGAACAAATTTGCTTCATCCGAATAAATTGTGATTTGGGGATGTTGCGTGCAACATGTGGCGGGTGAAAACTCGAGGCATGAAGGATGGTGTTATACTCAGGATGCTTCCTAAATACTTTTGTACCTAATGTATGGTCAGATAATCTAGTAATTAAAACATCAAGAAAAGTGATGGTGTTCATATCATAATGAACAGTGAATTGTAGGCCCCAAATGTTGTTATTCAAATAAGATATAAAATCATGTAAGCCCTGTACATCACCTTTCCACACCATCCAACAATCATCCAGTTAACGTCTCCAGAAGTCAATATGTTCCAAGAATAAATTGTTATGGCAATCATAGATGACATGTTTTTCAACAAAGGCCATAAATAAATCCGCATATATAGGGGCAAACTTAGCCCCCATAGTGGTGCCTTTCATTTGCCAATAACAATTATTCTGATAAAAGAAGACGTTACTTGTAAGGACAAATTTAGCTAAATTAACCAAAAAAGAATTGAAATTCGGTTGGTATAAGCCCGCCACATCCAGCCAATAGGCCAAAGACTCCAAACCCGCCTGATGTGGGATGTTGGTATATAAAGAACTAACATCAAGAGTACACATCAACCAATCTGGCTCCAACTGGCCATTGGAGAGTAATATCTCTGATCCGACATACAAAGTCTGTTGATGATGTACAGGGCTTGCATGATTTTATATCTTATTTGAATAACAAACATTAGGGGCCTACAATTCACTGTTCATTATGATATGAACACCATCACTTTTCTTGATGTTTTAATTACTAGATTATCTGACCATACATTAGGTACAGAAGTATTTAGGAAGCATCCTGAGTATAACACCATCCTTCATGCCTTGAGTTTTCACCCGCCACATGTTGCACGCAACATCCCCAAATCACAATTTATTCGGATGAAGCAAATTTGTTCTCATGATTCTTTGTTTCAACTACAGCGGAAGGATTTTATTGACAGATTCAGATCCAGGGGATATCGCATGGGTCATGTACTAAGAGCCAGCAATCTGGTCAATTCCTTAGATAGGCAAAATTTATTGACTTATAAGGACCAAACTAGTATAAACACTGCACCCCTTAGGTTTACCACTACCTATGCCAGGAATACTGACCAGTTAATACAGAGCATACACAGGCATTGGAATATATTGCAATGTGACCATGAAGTAGCAAACATGATACCTGACATATGTTTGTTTTCATTTTGTAAAGGGAGAAACCTTGGTTCTTGTTTTAATCATTACAAACATGGTGCCATGGATCGACAACCACAATATTTGCTGACTACATTGACAGGTGATCCACTGATAGGTTGCTTTCCATGTGGCCATTGCACCAATTGTGACAAAGTGAACAAATCTAAACAGTTTTCTAGCAGAAATTGTTCATTGGTTTATGATTTAGATTTTTTCGCTAACTGTAGTAGTGACTGGGTGGTGTATTTGGCCACATGTCAGTGTGGTTCATTTTATGTTGGTCAAACTTCTTGTCCATTCAGAATCAGAATTTCTGAGCACATTAGCAATATTAAAAACAAGAAGGCTAATAATGCACTTTACAAACATTATTTGGTTCATAAAACTGCCAAGGTTTCATTTATGATTATTGACATAATACAGGGTAACAGATCTAATAAGACAGGGTGGCATTCTATTTTAAATACCAAAGAGAAAACATGGATTGTAAAACTGGGTGGATTATTCCCACCTGGTTTGAATGAATATTTTTAGACTCAACCAATGAGATTCCAGATGGGTATATTTAAGGTTCAACAATTGATGTTTTTTTCTTTACACTGATAAAGGCTGTGATTTGATCTGGCAGAAACCGGTCTGATTCTTTTGTTGTTTTTTATGGTTTATTACCAATAAATGTGTTTCAGGTCACTGTATGCTGGCTCTTTTTGTTTTTGCTTCAATAGTCCTGAGATTCCCATTGAAAATGCTCCCTGAGGGAGTGAAGGGTTTCCCCGAAGTAGAGGTCCTCTGTAGGGGTGGCAGAGGGGATGGATTCCTCTGCATCTGAATCCTCAAACAGTTAAGGGCTATTGTTCCTCTTCAAAGGCAGAATAATAAGAATCCTCAGACTCCTGGTCTGTTATAATTTCTGGAGAAGGAACCCTTTTCCTTTTAGGAGTGGGAGCTTGAGTACCTTGGATAAGGGAGATGAGATCCTCCGCCATTTTAAGCATTTGAGCTTGGAGTGGGGGAGCAGTAACAAGATGGTGGATAGAAGCAGATTTCCAAGGAGTGGCCTGGCTTCGAGGCCTAAGAGAATCCGGTATCTGAGGAAAGGTAGTTGGAAGAGTAGATGTAGTTTTTATGTAGAATCGGTAATGCGAACGGCCTCCTCGGAAGCCAGAGCCTGCACTGCGGCTCTGGACCCAACCGAGGGAGAGACAGCCAAAGGCTCGGAAGACGAAGTGGATTTCTGAGGCATCCCAGACTCAGAAAGTGTCTCAGCAGAGGCCTGCATAGAAAGCAAGTCGGGCATCAGGGGCTGCGACAGCGCCTCCCTGAATTCCGGAGAACTACCGACTTGCTTAGTGGTAGCGTCATCGGAAGGCTTAGCATTGTGTGGCCTGCCTCTATCTTTACGTTTTATCAGAATGTCGGCAGAAGGTTGGCTGATGGACGCCACATCAGAATTCAAAGACAGAATACAAAAATAAATGTCTACAAAGAGAGCTCTACAGCGAATGGTTCTCGCATTAAATAGGGCACAGAACTGGCAACGAGGGATGTCGTGGTCTGCACCTAAACAAGTGATGCAGTAAGAATGAAAGTCTCTGTGTGGGATCTGTTTCCACAGGCGAGACTATTATTAACTTTTTCGGACATCGGTTAGAGCAACAAAAAAAGGGTCCCCAATGGGGTACTTAGCTTTAGACGTTTTCAGCTGAAATTTTACTTCTGGTAGCGAACGACTGGCACTCATGCGAACTGCTTCTGCTACGGGCTCCACAGCAAGAAAGACTGATGTAATGATGTTTGCTGTCTTGCTTTATAGTACTGACGATCTGAAGTCAGACTACAGGTAACAGCAGCCGGTGCACAAAAACATGGACTCTGGTATTTGGACTGGCAGAGGGCTACCAAAGCAGGGATAACCCACAGGTGATGACTAACAGTGAAACACTAAGAACATCAACATATTTACTTCAACCTAATGACATGCATGTGTTACTTAAAACTACTATGGTCAGATCATCATACACATACATGTTAAGTGCAGACATGGGGAATAGCACATAAACATGCACACATGCTTGCTCTAATGCAAATGGCAGTCTTTTTCAAAACCATTACTATCTAATATATTAGAAGCACATTCATTAAATTTGTACTTACCACATCAGCACAGTAGCACCTTTCTGGCAGTTGTAAGGTCATCATAGGAGTTGGAGAACGTGTATCCCAAAACTGCAAAACAACAATTCAACTTTACTATGTTAAAGAAACTGTCAAATCTGCAACAGAGAGAGTCAATAAATTGTTTTCAGTGAAATGCAAAGTTACAGAACAGAAATCCACCGCATTTAACTGTAGCCAAACAGCAAAAATAAAAACACACTTCTTTAATAAATGGAAAAGTTCTTTTTGAGGTTATTGAAAAGCAGAACTTATAGGTCATTATGCCTGCACCACCTTTTACATAAACGTACATTCAGTAGATGTTTGCCGAGGCTCTATTCAACTTATCTATGATTTTATTTCTTTAACTGTACATTAGATATCTTGGTCTTCGTCAACCAAAACTCTTATCCAAAACTCTGGAAGAAGAACGAAAATCATCCACATTCCAGAGTGCAAGTTGACAAAAAGCAAGTTTACACCATGGAAGAACCAAACCTCTACAAAACTAGCAAGTTTGAAATGGCTTTGCATTTGAAGCCACTGAATGCTAGCTGCTTCCATCCATCTACCCATCCACAACCCTTTATGCCATTTGTGCATATGAGGTTGGGGTGTCACTTCTTTCAACAGTGACAATCATCTAGAGTCAAGGTTTACACCACCGGGTGGCTAGCCCTGCCATGACAGTCCATTCACACCACACACTAGCATGCACACTCACACCTATGGCCAATTTAGTGTCCAATCCACCTACTGAATGTCTTTAGAATGAGGGAGGAAACCCATATAAACACAAAGAGGACATGCAGGCTGCGCACAGAAGGCAGGCCAGCAAAGAATCGAACTGGGGAACCTCTTTTTGTGAGGCAACAACACTACCTGCTGCATCACTGTGCTGAATGCTAGCTAATTCACCATGAACATTTACTCATTATGAAACATGCATTTAAAAAGCAGACATTATCTTCAAAATATGGCAGAAGACAGATTTATACCTTCAAAGTCTTATCCCAGCTTCCTGTCATCACACAGTTGTAGCTTGGTGACTTGATCCAGTGCATTGTCTTGATTGGTCCATCATGCTGTACAGAAATATTAGTCAGTATTGTTTTTCCAGTAAAGTGACCTAAAAAGCTCCAGTAACTACTTAAGCAATTGGTCATTTCAACAAACGTTTGAAAGACATTCTGTTAAAATTAAAAACTTCACTACTGAGGGGGAAGCAGCCCCCAACACCCGAATATATAACCTTACAAATGTTTATATTAAGGAGATGTAACTGTGCACTTTTAGAACTTTCATATAAATGGCCCACTGCTTAAGTGAGACTCTTTCAGGCATATAGTTACCCATCGCATTATGTAAACACGAGATATATGAAGCAGAAAATATTCCAGCATAGCAACAGATGGCTAGTACAGACTGCATCAAAGTACTGAGAGCCACAGTTCAGCAATGAGCTATAAACTGTCAGGACTGCAAAGCACAGAGCTGCAGGTAAGCCATAACAGCATCACGGACTTTCAAAGAATGTACAGTGTATGAAAAAGATGAGAAGACGGAAAAGACCACCACTTATTACCTGGGCAATCTGCATAGTCTGGTTGCTGTTGAGGTCCCACACTTTAGCAGTTTTGTCACAAGATGCTGTAAACACTTTAGTTCCATCCTAAAAATGAAAAGGCAATCATCATATTGGGGTAGCTGAAATGCATCTTAGCTTAGTATTGAGCATTTCATGTGCTATGAAGTTGGCAAATATGAATTACAAGCACTAAAAGAAAATTGATATGAACAACAGACATTCGGGGATGCTGCACAATAAATTCATGCTAACCTGGGCCCACTGCAAAGTAGGGATGCTAGCATCAGAGGAATTTTTAAAGAATGTAGCTTCACTCTCATGGAAGATGGATCTGTGTAACTTAACAGTTATTAATGTTATGCTGAGTTAATGTTATTCTGATATTTAGGCTGTTGCCATTAAAACAGTGCCATGACCTAAATGTCCAAGTATACTTTATTTATTTTACATTTGTTTACCGGGAAAGTCCAACTGGACAACTGTCCTTTTTCAGTTGAGGCTCGGGGAGAAAAGCTCCATTTAATTACGTAACAGTGTAGTGCAGCATAACAATAAGTATAAAACAGTGGGATTCGTACACATACATGTACATATAACACATTTAGAGATTTTGCAAAGTCTTTCTTAGTACTGAATAATTAAACAGTGACAATAGAGTTTGTCAAGTTTGACATTTGAAGTCTTTAATCATGACAATTACATTGAGTTATGGGCAACTGTTACAAGCTATTACAAGTGGTCCTATACAGTAAAGCAAAGGAGGCTTCGATGGAGAGTTAGAAGCAGGGTGGAACAGAGGAGTATGCTATCCAGGGGAGTTGCAGGAACAGAGCCAGGAGCTGGCAAGGCGGGTTGTTAAGAGCTTTTAAAAGTGTACTATTGAGGCGGTGGTTACTAGTGAGTTTGGTAGGTAGTTCCACAGCTTGGAAGTGTAGATGGAAAAAAGGGATTTACCTGCTGAGTTTTTTGGTTTAGTGATTTGTAGGAGAAGTTTGTTGTTAGAGCGAAGGGATCTTGGGGCAGAGTAGGGTTGAATAATGTATTTGAGTGCTGAGGGAGTTCTAGCCAATTGAGCTGTTTTAGTGACCGACAATGATGTAACTTGTAAGAGGCGTTGGTGGCAAATTTGGATATTTTATTGTAACAACCTTCCAGTTTTGCAAGTTCGGTTTTACGGAGATTTGTTAGGATGGGGGATGCATACAGGATTGTAGATAGTAGGTGTGTCTTGGCAATTGTAATTTTTGTACTACTAGTTAGAAATTGTTTCTGTAAAGGAGGCCAATTTTTTTGTGAACTTCTTTAATGGTTTGGTCTATATGTAGGTTAAATTTAAGGGTATTGTCAAACACAACTCCAAGCAGTTTGGTATGGGTAGTTGGAGTGACCATGGTTTTGTTCTTAGAGAGGATGCGGAAGGTTGTGTGGGGATGACTCTAGAGGGGTAGAAGAGTAGTAGGTTTGTTTTACTGGGATTTAGTATAAGTTGGGAGTTGTCACCCAGGTTTCTACAGATAGAAATGAGTCTTGGGTAATAACTTGAAGTTCTTTGTGGGAGGTAGCAGAGCATATCAAAATAAAGTCATCTGCATATTGAATCATGTTGGCATGGGGAGTGGCAGAGTGAAGGTGACTGGTAAAGAGAGAGAATAGTAGGGGTCCAAGGATGGAGCCTTGAGGGACCCCTAAATTGACTGGGAGAAGGGGTGAGAAGGATTGTTGTCATTGGACTGCTTGTTGACGTTGGTTAAGTAGCTTTGAAACCAGGTAACAGTAGTAAGGCTGAGGGTGTGGAAGGAAAGGACTGTAATGAGTTTACTGTGATTGACCATGTCAAAGGCTTCTGACAGGTCAAGGAATATGGCTGATACAAATTTGGAGTTATTTCTGTGTTGGTTAGCTATGTTTGTAAAAGACAGTAGGGCTGTTGTGGTACTATGTCCAGGATGAAAACCATGTTGGGTAGGGGATAGGAGATTTTGTGAGAGGAAGTATTTCAGGAGTTGGGAGTGTACTACTCTTTCCAGGATTTTAGATAGGGGTGAAAGAATGGCAATGGGGCGATAGTTAGTGAACTCCCGTGAGCTACCACCTTTGTGAAGTGGTAAAATATATGAGATTTTCCATATAGTGGGGAAGAATGGCAATGGGGTGATAGTTAGTTAATGAAATCCTGTGAGCTACCACCTTTGCGAAGTGGTAAAATATGAGAGATTTTCCATATAGTGGGAATGTATGCTTCTGTTACTGATCTATTTGTAAGTATGGCTATTGGGTAGGAGATTGCTTCTGCTGTAATTTGTAGGTATTCTGTGGGGAGATTGTCGGCTGCTAACATGGTGTGTTTTAAATTTTTTAGTAACCCTTTGATGTATAGGATAGAGACTGGGTTTAATTTGAAGTAGCTGGTGGAGTTATGAGGGGTTATAATATGGTTAGGGTTGGGGGGGTTAGGACTGAATTTAATTTGGTTGTTAGCTAGAGTTTGAATAGATTTGGTGAAGTGTTGAATTGGGTAGCAACATTTTCATGGTTGTGAGATGTTTTTGGAGTGGGAGTAGTACTTTTACCTGGTTGCAATAGGTCAACTGATGCCCAAAACATTTGTAGATTTTTCTGATGTTTTGCATGTTTTGGTAGTAGTTGCATTTGTCGGATTTAATTAGTTTTTTAACTTTGTTTCGAAGTTCCTGAAAATGTTGTTTAGTAGTGCTGGTTTTGTTCTTATGGAACTGTAACCAGGCCTTGTCTCTGGTTTTAAGTAGGGTTCTAGTTTCCTTTGTTAGCCAGGGAGCATAATTGGATTTGACTCTATAGGTGGTGCATGGGTGTTGAGAATGTCAAGAAAGGTTTTGTTGAAGGAGAGTACTGCATCATCCAAGGGCAGTTGTTTGAGATTTTCCCCAATCTCAAGTTTTAAGGGCAGAAATAAAATGACTGGAATTAAAGTTTTTTTTTGTTTCTAATTGTATGATAGGTAGTTTGATGTTTTGAGTGGATGTGGTCTCTTAGGAGAAAGGCTGGGCAATGGTCACTCAGGTTGTCAGGGAGGCAGTCAGAGTGGGATGATAGGTGAGGAGAGTTAACTAGAGTCCAGTCTAGAATGGATTTATGACTAGAGGTTTTATCAGTTCTGGTGTGAGTTGTGATGAGTTGGGCAAAGCCATACAGGTTAATATGCATTTTTGGAGATGTAGAGGAGCAGAGAAGCCAATCAGAGAAGCCAATCAATATTAAAGTCCCCCATGACAATGGTTTCTTGAGGGAGAGATGTGGCACACCACTGATGTATCGACCTATGACATTAAAGTGTTTGCTGGTGTTAATTGTTAATTTAGCTAATGCTGAACTAATTCTAGCTATGTTTGGGATGGAGGAGTCAATGAGGTCAAGTGATAGGTGGTCTTTATATAAGATAGCTACACCTCCACCTTTTTTATTTGTTCTATCCTTTCATAAGATACTGTAGCCTGGGGGAGTGATTTCATTACTGTTGATATTGGGTTTTAACCATGTTTCTGTTAAACTGTCAGGGGAGTAGTGGGATATTACAGCATGTAGATTGTGCGTTTTGTTAGATACGCTTCTTACATTTATGTTGAGGAGTAGGAGGGATGATTTTTTCCTTTGGTGGAGTAATGTGAGGTTAAGTTGCGGTGAGTCAGGAGGCAAGTAATGTGTGGAAGTTGGGCCAGAGTTTGGGTGGATGTCACCTGCCAGCTTTGATTGTCTGGATAAGTAATAAAGGAGTTTGGAGTACCTAGGGAGGTTGGGAATTTGGATACTTGTGGAAGGTGTTTTAGTGTCTGATAGTCAATAATGGTAATGTGGAAATGGGTAGGGGTGATGGGAAATTGTTGAGTATGGAGTGGTTTTGCTTGTGTTGAGGTTTGCCAGGGTGGGGGTACTGTATGAGGAAAGGCTATATAACAGGAGTAGCAGGGAGTTGGAGGCAAAAAGGAGTAGAATCCATTTTAAGCAAGCCATTCTGAGGAGGGTTGCTATAAGTGTTCTAGTAAGTGGATGTGGGGTTTAACAGTGGTGGTTGATATGGTGATGGAAAGAGGAGGACTTGTTTTAATTATTGGTGGTTGTGGTTAGGTATAAGTTAACATTATACGGGGGTGGGTGGAACTTGGGTGTAGGGTAGGGGAGTGGAGTGAGCTCAGAATGCAAACAGAGTGGGCCGAAACCACGAGGCCAGCAGCAGCGTAGAGGAAATACTATAACCCACGCAGACTTGAGACAGGTAGGATATAGGTGGGACAATTTTGGTACAAACAAAAAACATTTTATACAAACATCAGATTTTACATGCCAACACAGTATAAAGGTTATAACTTAACATTTTGCCTAATTAATTGCTTTGCTTAGTTAGCATTTTAGTTTTTTTTTCTTATAACTATAAGGTATTTACATTTTAGATTTAGAATAACTGTTTTATGCAACTAAAATGTAAAAAATAATAAATTAATTTGTCCTAAAATCTCCCAGGACATTTTTTTTTTTTTTTTTTTTCAGGACACAACTGCCCAAAGAGGGACTGTCCCTTGCAAAGTGGGACAGGTGGTAACCCTAGTAGGATAAGTTATGTTTGTGAGCCTGTCTGCTGCAACTCTTAACTTGAACAGGCTATATCAGGATGGAGTAGACTGTTAAACAGAAAATACTGTAGACTTGTTGAAGAAATGATCAGGTATCTATGGGAAGGACCAGTCTATGGGCTGGGTTTAGTAAGTGACTGGAATCTGGGATGTGCGCTTGCCGTATAGAAGTTGTTCAAAGCTTAACTTTATTATTACATTCTAAAAAACTGTTTCATTTAATGGCCCAGCACACTGGTGTCAGTGAAAAATTGCCAGATTATAAAGTTTCAAGTAACAATCCTGGAGAGAGAAGGTCAGGTGGGGTGCCCTCCTTTCATAAAGTTATAAGGAATCAATAGGCAGTTTCCATTTCTCAAGGATATCTGGGGGTGTCACTGCAGAAGCAACTACTGGTTAATACCAAGAACTAAATCCCAGACACCAATACTTTATAGGGAAAGTAAAGCTGTGCAATCACTGATTGCAGAAAGTTCATGACAGTAAGCATGCTACACACCACTCTGTCACACCACTCTGTCACTAGTGTAGACGTAGAATACAGAAAACTCTGACTCCCCATATGATGGACATAATTTCATCATCTCCACGGCATCAGAAAAAGACAGCAGTATAAGGACAGCATGGAGTAGCAGCAGTATGAGGACAGAGGTGGCAAGTGTAATGAAGAGTAGGAAGGGACAATAATGGACAATTTAACATTTACAGACAACAAGTATCAGATACAAATCAGTTTTATAAAGAACAAATTTACAAAAAAGGAAGTAGTCATTGCCATGAAATCACAGTGCAAAAAATAGTTGTGTATGTGCATGAAAGACCCCTGCACCTCCATAATTAAAATAGCCTCTAATGGACTTGAATGAGGAGTCTTTAATTATCAAGATACTGCAAGAACAGAATTGCTTGCATAGTTGAGCAAAGTAAAGATGCCTGTTAAATTTTGACATAGTTTTTCACACCGCAGTTTGTCTGCAAGTACTCCTGAATTTAAATCACCACGTCTGTTCATGTAACCTTACTTAGAAGGCTGCTCTATGGATACAAAATCCTAGGGGAAAATCTTTTTTAAACCTGTCCCTTAATTGTTCTCCCTTTATTTTTGCAACTTCTTGTTTCATGCACATTTCCAAAATGGACTTGCCTCGAGAGTCAATGAAAATTAGCTATTTCAAAAGTTTCTGTCAATTATCTTATTTCATCATCTTATGTACAGCCTACAATACTTTTTTCTGTCCCTGTCTGAAATGTCTCTTACTACACCTTTGTTAAGATGGAGGAGTGAAGGGGGGGATCTAGAAATGGAAGTTATGTACTACTGTAACACCGTACCATTTTCATAAGGCATCCATTTGATATGCCTATTAGGTTACTAATCCGCTTGTCAGCTCTGACCACCTGATAATGCTCCTAGCTTCCACCTCCTTCAGATGTTTTCCACATAAATCAACCAGGGGCTCCCTCCAACCTCAGAGTTTGCTGGTCAAAGGTCTCTGTGACTGAATGTATTCAAGGGGGAGTGTCAGAAGAGTTGACCAAAACTGTACCAGTTCCTACAGGAAAATGCCAATTTGGTGTGGGGGGGAGGAGGAATGGATGTATCAGATGAACTTCGATGAAAAGTATCCGGTATTAAGGCAAGTGCATAACTTCAGTGTCCCATTTTAAAAACAGGGCTTTCCATGATAAGTTTAGGTCCACAGAAGAAGCTGGTACAAATTGAGTTTTTGTTAAGGCCTCTAGGGTGCAAGTGAGATCCCATGGAGAGAGAGAGGATATGCAAGTGAGATCCCATGGAGAGATGGAGGATATTTTAATCTGTGGACAGAGAAGAAATACTCCTCTTAGGAAAGCCTTGCAAAGCTTATGTGCAGCCAGGGGGCAGTTGGAAGCCAACTGAACTTTAATGGTGAAATACCCCAAACCTGGCTCAGAAAAAGATGAAAAGAAAGGAACTGCAATACATCTGCAGAGGAAGCAGAACAGTGGTCAAATCCTTGATTTGTAGCCAAGTTCAAGAAATGTTTCCATTTACTTTTTATAAATATTTCGGACAGGTTGTTTGAGGAGCAGACAAAATGTAAACCACCTCTTTGTACAAGGAAAGATCTATGGCCATCATGGAATTGGCAAAACATTAGTCTGAGGTTGTGAAAGATCAGGTGAGGCTGACCCAATGGGTAAGAAAAGATCTGGCTGTGGATCTAGAAGCCATGGAGTCTTCAAGTGAGGCCTGAGCAGTGGAAAACAGATTTGTCTGGGCCACAACAGTGCAATGAGAATTATGTCTGAAAGAGAGACTACAGCATCTTGGGGCGATTGCTACTCTGGGTGGTATTAGGGCAGAATAACTTCTGCATTTGGTGCTGGGAGGGAATGCAGACAAATCACAGCAAGGCTAGCCCCAGTGACTGGAAATCTTTTGAGTAACAACTAGATTGAGGGACCACTCTGGAGGCATCAGGACAGACCTGTTGAGCTTGTCTGTTAATCAGCAGACCTTCCCTGGAGTGTGAGTTGCAATTAGTAAGTGACCTGAATCTAGTGTCCATTGTCACTCCCTCATGACCCTTCTACAAACAGGCTAGGATGTGGTGCCTCACTTTGTTGGTGTACCATACCAAACTGACATACTGTACAATTGGATGGCTTTTACTCCTAGAGAAAAAGAGGGTCTGGAATTTCTGCAAAGCTAGGAGAACTGCACTCCTCTCTAGGATGTTGATGTGAAGACTGTCCTCTGTTTCCATATTCCTTTGATCATCCTCCACTCAAAATGCCCCCACCCTTTCCCCAGAGAGGAGGAGTGGACACTGCTGCAGATGGAGCTGGCATCACAACAGTCACCCCCTGTAATAGACAACCACTTCAAGTGATCCCTGCAAAATGGAGTTAGATGAATTGGGGCCAATGATGGTCCAACACCTGCGGCCACAGAATGGAGAGCATCGTTGAAGCATCCTCATGTGAAAATGAGCATGAGTGACCGTGGCAAAATAAGTAGCCATAAAACCTAGAGCCCTGGGAACCTATGCTGATAGGGGTTGATGACTTCAGTATCTGAACTGTAGACAGGAGGTGTTGCAATCTGTTGGATGGATGACTTACTTTGCTTAGTCTTGTGTCCAGATAGGCAATAAAATGATCTGCTGTGAAGACTGTAGGTGCATTTTTGTGATTTACAGAAATACCTAAAGACAGATAGAGCTGTAAAAAATAATCTCCGTTTGCAATGGAGTGGAGGCAGCAAAGAGCCAGTCATCTAGGTAAGGGGCTATACAGATCCCTTTTAGTCTCGGATGAGCTGTGACCACTTTTCGTGTACTTGGTGAACACCTGGCATGCTGCAGTGAGGTCAAAGGGCAAGGCCCTCAACTGGCAGTGATTGGATTCTATTCAAAAGTAAACAAACCTTTTGGACTACTTTGAGATCTTGAGGTAGGGCAAAACTGAAGACCATTCTGAACGAGTCTTTTTCATACAGAGGTTTAAACTGTTGAGGTCCAGAAATGGCCCAAAGTGCTTGTTCTTCGTTGGTACCAAAGAATGTGGAATATATTTGTCTCATGTAATCTAGTGGGACTGCTGGACTGCTCTTTTTACAAGTGGATAGATACTTTGCTTTTTTTTTTTTTTGGTCACATTCAGCTGGTGAGGAACTTCTGGAAGTAGCGGACATTTTTTTTGGGGGGGTAACTGAATGGTTTAGCCTCTGAATAAAATCTTTTGCACCCATTTATCTTGTGTAATGGTTATTCATGTAGAAGGAAAGATGAGCAATAAGCAACCTAACTGCTTCCAGAGATGGACAGTCTGGTAAGCATTCAGGAATGTTGGGTCTATTTGCCAAAAAGGGGTCTCTAAAACCCCGATTATGTGGACCCCCCCCTCCATCACATGGTCAGTGTCCATTGAAGGGGGCTTCTCTGCCACTGCTGCCTCTGTCTCAGGAGGCATCAGAGTTGATACTGACATTTTCAAAGCCAAATGGGGCTTTGAGGGCTCTCCGATCTTACACCTATACCAAACATGTCTTCCCCTCCTGTTTGCACTTTTTCTCTCTCCATCATGGGTCCAAAAACTGGGAAACCATCAAAGAGAGTGTTGGTATATGATACATTGATGTTATCTGCATAATCACACAGGTGAAGCCAGGCATAAAACCTGAGAGTGATACCTATACCTGCTGCTCTTGCTGCCCCACTGCACAAGGTGAGGGGCAGGAGCATGGAGTAGTTTATGATATTCAACTCTGTACCCACAATGGTCTGCAACTGTTTTATAAACTCTGCTTTGGGTGCTTATGCAAAGTACCCATATAACTTGCTCTGCTATGCCAATTTAGAAGAGATTTCAATGCTTTTTAATTTAACATCATCAGGGCGAAAGTGCCAGAGGCGTAAGCGTGCTTTCTCATCCTACTGACCTAGGTTCCTTGTTGGGTGGTGGGCAGAGGAAGACTCATCTGCAAGTTCTCCCTTGGTGGCTGCTGCAACTACCAAAGAACTTACCTGAAGACGTTCTGAGGAGTACTGACCACCTTCAGGTAGGCATAGGGCTTAGTTTTTTTTGGGGGGGGGGTACTGTTTCAGTTAATGTCCATTTAACCTCATGCCCTCCTAGCATCCAAGTCCACAAGACTGCCTGCTGGAAGGACCATGTGAGAGGTACAGGCTGCAGGGTGATATGCCTCAAAATACACTTTCTCATCCTGAGAGGGCAATTTTGTTGTGCAAGACCCCCTCTGCCTAGTCAATTCAAGAACTTTGACAAATGTGACATCTTCAGGAGTGGACTCTGGTGAGCTTTCTCCTTTCAAAGTCTGCATCTGATGTCAGACCTGAAGCGGAGTCTACAATGTCTCCTTTTATAAGCTCTATTCCTGGTGACTTCCAGTTGTGACAAAAGATTCTACGTGCACCTGCTGCAATTCTTTGAGGTTTCCTGCTTTGTTCTGCCACTGGGAACCATAACAAACTGACTGAACAGCCAACAGAATGGTATAGCAGGACAAAGCTGATGCCACTGATGATTTGTCAACTGCATGGAAGGGCAGCTATCATACTCTCCAATGACTCTAAGGTAGATCATGTTTCAGTCTGAATCAATCTCTGACTCAAAGGACCATGTTTCAGTTTGCATAAATCTCCTCTCCAGAGCAGCTATATTCCCCATCTGAAGCAGAGGTGAGTAGCATAAACAGTCCTGACACACAGGACAGGGTTAGGTTTGAGATGGACACTGGTACCGACAGCATGAAGGCCAAACACTGGGACACTGTTCCCACTGGAGTTGGGAAAACAAACAAACAAAAAAAAAAAAAAAAGACAGTATTGAAAAAAATGTCAAATACCCAGTTCCTGGATTCACTCTACACCAACAGCTTTGTGTTGAGTGCATCAGATGCATGCACGTTAGCACTGAATAAACAGGCTCTGGACAGATAGCTGGCTATGAGACCACTAGTGCTGAAACACTCATTGAAGAAGAAACTAAGTGTGGGGAGGAGTCAACATCAGCACCGCTGCAAAAGGAAAGTTTGAGAGATGTAATAGGGTAAAGTCGAAAAACAGGACAGTTCTCCTAAATGGTGATGGCTGGACGTCCTAATGGGAAATTAGTCTCTTATGTACAGTAGTCTCAGGGATGGGGGGAGAGACTTGTGCATAGATGTAGGTACCAGACAGGACTCTCTTCTTTGTACCTTAGGTGTAGACAAAGGACCCACTTCTTCAGGCCTTCTTTTCTTGAGAACCTTCTTTCTCTTCTGGCCTGTCTACTTCTCAGACTTTTCCAAAGGAGTAGGGTCATGCTCTGGAGAGAGCAATCATTTCATAATAAACTTATATCAGTCAGCTAATGACCCGGGCCCAGAGCCTCGCATCTAAGTGTTCCAAACCCAGTCACATCACACACACTGTGGGTTTCCTGTGGTGAGAACTGTCTCTCCTGATTCAGCATTCATAGACTATTTAAAGACTTTGCTAATAACTAAAAATATTTTTTAAACACAAGAAATAGATTATGAAACACTCCAGATAACAAGTTTAGAAACTACATATTTGTTTCATATATGTATGTGTATTTTTTTTAACCGTAAAGACAGAAGGATGCTAGACTGCAAAGAAGTTTAAAGTTATTGTATAAAAAATAATCTGAAAACACATAAGGCTGAAGTCCAAACACCTCTGGAGCAATGTTTAAATGTTGAAATGAAAGGAACCACAAGTTGAGAAATATAAAAACACCAAGTATTTAATGATTCCAGTAACAAAGAAACTGTTAGCGCTTTCATTTGAACAAGTTTCAAACTTCATCAGACAAGGTGACAAGACAGATTAGGTCTGATAATGTTTGAAACTTGTTCAAATGAAAGCGCTAACCGTTTCTTTGTTACTGGAATCATTAAATACTTGGTGTTTTTATATTTCTCAACTTGTGGTTCCTTTCATTTCAACATTTGAACATTGCTCCAGAGGTGCTTGGACTTCAGCCTTGTGTGTTTTCGTATTAGTTTGGTGACTTTGTGTTTTATAAAAAAAATCTCAGATGTCTCAGTATTATCAGAATTCTAAGCAATGACAAAGTACTAACAAAGTAGAGATACTGTAGGCAAAAATAAATCTAAAAACTAGAATTTTAAAAGGAGCACAACTATAGTGCATTAGAGCATCCATTCACAAAAGAAGCAAAGGAGACATGAAATTAGGAATGTCACAGGGAGATTATGAGGAAAAGAGCTTGAAGCTAGGAGCACTAGCAAAAGGCTAGGTCAGATAAAACAAGCAGCTAGGTACCTCAGCAGCTGTTTCAAAGGGACAGGGAAAGCAGGATGTACAAGCTGTACTCTATGGAGCATCTTACCAACTGCTTAGAAAGTTGCAAATGTTACTTTAAAATGGTCCACTGGCACACAGAAAATTCATATCCCTGTGCCACAAAAAAAATCAATATACAGCTAACAGTGCAGGTGTCAGACAGCTGGCAGGGGAAAGAGATCCTCACACATCTGTATGAGGCTTTAATTTTCTCTCTTCTATCTGGCATGGGAAACGCATCATAAGGGTAAGCACCTCACAAGAGAGGGTTTTCTGTAGAAATCAAGGACATGACAAGCGGCTTAACTTTCAAGAACGTGGAGGGTAATGTCACTTGCATGAGTGACACATACAAAATCCACATCCAGAACATGTGCAAGTACATTTAAAAAATAAAAAAGTAACTCTGGCTCTTCCACACTGCAAAAAGTTGCAATTTCTCTGAAAGAGACTGCATCAGGATGCAACTTGAGGATCAAGAGCCTAGATAGACAGACTGATAAACATAATGCTACCTTAAGGGTTATTCACAACAGATTTCTAGACAGTTCCACCACTTTATTCCTCTGACGAGAAACCAAAATTATTTGCCACCTCATTATCATCAATGTGTGAAATTAATATGCACACTCCCTATCCTCAGTTATATATATTAGTTTATTAAATCGGGTTGTTGGACTGGTGCAAATCCCTTTTCAGCCACTACCTGGGCCAAGTGGAAAAAACATTTTACTAAACCAAATATATAAAGCTAATGAACATAATGCAGTGGGACTAGCTACAACTGTATCATTCAAAGAGTGCAACTCCCAAAACAGACACAAATAAATGACAGGGTGCTTGAATGGATAATGGGCACATAGCTGTCCAGTATCTTTCTAAACCGCAAGACCCATTCCTAAGAACTAGTGCAAGCAATAATACTATGCACTAAGCACTGCCATCCCAAACAAAAAGTACAGCTGTGCAAGAACTTGGATGTCCTCCTGAACACTGCTGCAGTATTCCTGACATATGGGTCATCACAGCTGACATATGACCAGGGTACCACAGCTTTACCGTCCTGAGGCAGTACGTCTGACACTTTACCTCAGCTTGTAAGTGTAGGGATATACAGACAGCTGTACGAGCATGGATCCTCTGACCATCCCCATGCCAGTGGCCTGAAGGCTAGTGACAGAGGCAGACTGGTCAGCTAGCAAGGGTGTAGCTACAATAAGTACATTAGCTCCCCTACTTCCATGTAGCAGAACATAGGTTACAGCAGAGGGGGAGAAGAAAAAAATCTCAAGTAAGCCAGAGAAGAGAGGGTGGGAAGGAATACTGCAGCAGTGATCAATAGGACATCTACTGTTATGATAATTTATTACACAACTGGAATACGACCTAAATCACTATTGCAGTATTCCTGACATATGAGCAATTCGCAGAGCTGAAGGGTGGGTGGCTACCGAGTAGATGAGTTCTCTAGCAGTCCAGACAGGACAGACCTAGTAAAGGCAGTTCTAGACCTGGAGAAGGCTTCAGTTTTGAAGGTGTGTATACAAGGACCAAGTAGTAGCTTTCAAGAAAGACCTGGCATCTACTCCCTTGTGAAAAAATCCTGAGGAAGCTACTGCCCTAGTGGAATGAGGTTTTGGACAGGAAGGCAAGGACTTACCATAGTGCAAGTAGCAGAAAGACGCAGCCTTAGAAATCCAAGTTACAACAGTTGGTTTGGAGAGTGGTTGGCTCAACTTAGGGCTCATAAAAGATACAAACAGCTAGTCAGTCTTCCTAGAGGATTTAGTTTCGTCTAGATAAAATCTCAGTTGTCTGTGAATCTCTAGAGAATGTAACATTCTTCCTCCCTATGTTGGGGACTGGGAAAGAAACTGGGTAGGTGAATGGCCTAACTGAGGGACATCCCGTTCACTACCTTAGGCATAAGGGATAGAACATCCCGGAGACTCATCTTGTCGTTGTGGAAAATAAGGATGAATGGCCATGACAGCTTGTAACGCAAAAGATCTCCTAAGCACAGGCAACAACAAGGATAGTTTTCCAAGTGCAGAATTTTAAAGAAGCAGAAGATGCTGTTTCCGATGAGGCATTGTAAGCTTTTCTAGCACAACACAGATCCCAAGGGAGAAAGATGGATTTCCATGGCAGGTTAAGATCCAGAACTCCCCTGAGGAAAAGCCAGACTTCCACTGTAGCCGTAAGGTTAAGAGGGAGGTAGGATATGATGGTCGACAGGAGCTTTCATAGAAGAGCAAGTCAAACCTGAATGAAGTAGTTTGCAAAGGTATTGCAGTACAGCAAGGACCAGTGGTACAGTAAGTCCTGATGTGCAGCACCAACAGGAAAACCTTTTCCACTTAGCTAAGGTTTTCTAGTAGTGGGTCTCCTGGCTTCTTGCAGTACTTGAACAAACTAGTCAGAGAAAAGGTGTCTGAAGGATTAAAATCCTTCAGAGAAAAGGTGTCGGAAGGATTAAAATCCTGTCATTCATAGCATCAAGCTGAGAAAGAGAAGATTTAGGTGGAGTATAAATCCTTTTTGTTGAGTGATCACGTCTAGTTGTAGACGCATTTTCCTGCAATTTTCCTTTGTCAGTACAAATAGCAGGGAAAATCAATGTTGCCTCAACCAAAAGTGTGTTAGTAAAACGAGTTTACTTCCTTTTGTGCCTTCAGAATAATTTTTGCAATAAGAGTTAGTGGAGGAAGGGCATAAAGGAAGTCCTCAAAAAATGCATTTAGATACTATCATCTAGGCAGTCAGTTGCAGTTGTATGGGGATGGGATGTACCAACACCCCTTTTCCAACATGAGTAGTTCCAGTCTGCAAGGAAGCTTGCGGTAATTGCCCCACACACTTCCAGAAGAACTAGAACAAATGCTGCTTGGCCAGAAGGGAGTCACTACGGTGATTTTTTGGGAGTTCTTCTGAATCTTCAGATGTACCCAGGCTATTAGTAGAAAAGGTCAAATACACTACAGACACATTTATGTAAAAAAAAAAAAAAAAAAAGGCATCTATCTTCCAGGCCTTTTTGCACTGGGCACTTATGCAGAATTATGCAAATTGACTGCTTAGAGAGGAGGAAAAAAAGCTCAATTTGAAGTGTTCCCCAAAGATGGATCAAATCTTGGAAGACACTCTATTTCAGTTTCCATTGAGTGTCTGTACTGGACATGCACAGTTTTTTGGCACAATTCTGCTCTGATGGACTGGAGGATGCCTGTAGATCGAGACTGTGCTGAAAAGCCATATCCCAGGCTACCATAGCTAGTTGGCAGAGAGGGTAAAACCCTGTTCCCCCCTTTGCCTGTTGTCTGTAAACACTCACAGAGGTTCTGAAGAGTTCAGACTATTTAAAGAGCTGAGATAATTTATAATAGCTAGCACTCTTCCAATGTGATGCGTTTTGCTCTATCTTTTTTGTTCTAAAGACCAGGCACTCTTATCTCAATAAATACTGCTCCCCAGGCAAAGACTGAGATATTTATTGTGACAGACTGCGTTGGTGTGACAGACTGCGTTGGAACAGGAGGGAAGAATGGGAGACCTCGATTCTGAGATTTGGTGTCTTCATGACAATCTCCCTTTTTACAAACATCAGAACTGGAATTTGAAAAGTAAAGGGATACTGGTGCTGTGAAGACAAATTTCAGGCAGCACTGTGACTTTCTCATATGGAGTCTTGCAAGCGGTATCATGAATATCATTGATGCCACAAAATATAGAATCCTGGGGAATTCCCTTGCTGAGACAGATGTCAGATGAAAACCTCAGGGAAAGTTCTACATACAGACCTATTTTTTCCTGCGGAATAAAAGCTCTTTAAATTGAGGTGTCCACCAGACACCCCACAATCCTAGGAGTAGTCAAAAAAAGACTTCTGAATGTTCTCTTAGAAATCCCAGCCTGTGTAGGAGATATCTTACCTAAGTGAGGGATTCCCAACACTGAGAAAGACTCTGCAAATATAAGCAAGTCATCTAAATAGTGAAAATGTGAAAACCTTGCAGTTGGCTATCACAGTAGCTAGACAATTTGTGAACAGCCTTGGAGCAACTGATAGCAGAAAGGGGAAGGCAGAGAAAGTGCAGTTGCATCCCACTTACCATAACTATAGATATGTTAGAGTAGATCAATGCTGCAGTACTGATTCTTGGGTCTTCCTGCCATGCAGAAGGCCTTAACAGGCCCGATTTCCAGGAACCTTTACATTAACTCTGACAGATGTCTGAAGACTGACATCTGGACATCATGTTATAACAAGGGAGGCCACTGGTTCCATCTTCAAATCTTTGTAAGCAGGCAGTTTGATGCCATAGGAAAGCACAACTTCCCCAGTTGTTGGAATTTAAGTGAAGAGGAAGAAGAACAAACATAGGAGGCAGAGGGTGAGGCAAGTGGTCTGCAGATAGAGGGGCTGGAGGGTAGGAATACATACAATACTGAGCTACTTTAAGATCTACAATTATGGTAAGTGGAACACAAATGTACAATGTTCTTCATAGTCAATGCAGTACCAATTATTTGGAAGACTCCCAAAGCTAAAAGTTGGATGTTGGGTCATTTGTATGACCTTAGGAAATGAGATTTTGCAGGATGGAAGAACAAGACCTGTTCTAGCCATGGATACAGTGCCTAGTTTATAGTGTTTTGCAAAGGTGTGCAAGGAGTTCCATGGTGGTGCCTCTAGGATGGCCTGGGTGGGAACTCCATTGTATTGTAGTGTGCGCCATCCCACATCTGGTGGAGTGGGTCTATGTACCACATAACTGTGGTGTTGTCCATCCAGATTTGCACTGCCCCTGGGCTTAAGTTATGTTGAAAGGTTTTTATGGTCAGGTAGAATGCTAGTAACTGCTTTTGATTTATATTCAATTTCCTCTGCTGTGGGGACCAAATGCACTGTACCTTCAGAGACCAACGTGGGCTCCCCAAGCTATGTCTGAACTGTTTGTGGTAATAGTCTTATTTGCTTCTGACAAAGTGAAATATGCCTCAGGGTTACTTTGTATGGTGCTCTTCCACCACAGGAGGTTCTTTTTAGGCACGAAAGGAGGGGCAGTAGGTTTTCTTGGGGTTGGGATTGCTGTTCCCACACAATTTTCAGAAACCAGTGGAGTTTCCTCATGTGCAGCTTTGTACACAGGATCATGGGAATGCATGATGTCATGTACCCTAGTATCCTTAGGAGTTCTCTAGCAGTGATGAAGTGCTTTGTAAGCAGACTGGTCAGGTAGCCTGTCAAGAAAGCAATCTTGCCTTAAGGAAGGCAGGCTTTCTGTAAAACCAAATCTAGGACGGTCACGGCTTCCAGAAAGAGGATCCTTGAAGGATAATTTGGGATTTTTTGAAGATTTAAGATGAAACCTACCCTCTGAAAACAATCTACGGTAATCTGTAAGGCATTTCTCTGAAGTAGAGCTTCCCTGAATGAGACAGTCATCCAAACATGTATCCCTCAAATTCTGCAGTATGCTATCAAACGAGATAGGCATTTTGTGAAAACTCTGGGAGCAGCAGACATCCCAAATGATAAAGCACAAAATTGGAAATGGGAGCCTGGTACTACAAACTGTAGGCACTTTCTGCGAGTGTCTGCTATGAGAACATGAAGGTAAGCACCCTTTTGGTCTATGGTGATCATGGAGGCATCTTGGAATATCATGGGCAATACTTTCTGTAACGCAAGTATTTTGAATTTTGGGATGTTCAGAAATTTGTTTAGCTTAATGAGGTCCAAGATGGGTCTGAAAGTGCCCTCTTTTCTTGTGACTAAAAATATGCTTGAATATGAGCCTTTTTCCTCTTGTTATGAAGGGACAGGCTGAATGGATCCTTGGATAAAGAAGTTCCGTGAGGTTAGGTAAGAAGCTTTCTTGCTCATTTTGTGGTTTTAGAAAGCCCAAGGAGGGCAGTATTTCCCTAAATAAATATTTCTCTAAAAATGCCATTAAAAGCTAAAAATACTGCATTGATGGCTCTTGACAATATCTCAGGATGCAGCTTAAAATAGCATGACTTCACTGCACCCCTAACAAACACTGTTCAGTATCAGCCTCCATAGAGGTTTTGTACCAAGCAAATTGAGAACAGCTACAGTCATTCCCCTATACATGGGAGAACATTCCACAGACCCATAAGTCTGACCTATCTCATATGCAATGCTATGGATGAAGACTTATCATGGAATTAATTAGGACATAGGGAACCTCCAAACACTGGACCTATCTCAGTCTGGATTTGTCAAGGACAGGTCATCATACCTACTCAGCCTGTGGATTTTTTTGAAAACATCACCACAGCAATGGATGAAGGCAAAATGATACACACCACATACCTTGACCAAGCCAAAGCTTTTGACACAATTCCCCACTCGGGCATAGTAGAGAAGCTAAACTGGGATTGCCAACTGGCTCACAGACAGGATGCAGATAATCAAAATAGAGGAAGTTACCCACAGAGAGACCAGTGGAGTTAAAGGATTCTGTGGTGGGACCTCTCTTGTTTGGCATACTTTTCTGAAGTAAAAGCCAATACCAGTGGGCTCTGGCTGACTACATCTGCCGATTACTGCAAGCTAGGAGCAGTCACTGAACCCCGAAAATGACAGTCATCCTACAGGAAGGTTTGCCTCAAACAACTGGTGTCAAAATCAAGGTCTGAAACTAAATACCAAAAATTGCATTACTGTATCCTTTGGGAAGTCATCTACCCCAAGGAACTACCACACTGACAATACACCCTTACGAGCTGGCCCAGTTATTTGGGAACTTATGTAGACGGTGACCCAACATTTGACAAACATGTATTTTACTGTTGTAGGAAAGTCATTCTATATTGCACAGCTTATAAACAAAGGAATTGTGTCTAGATATAGGGATGTCACTTTCCCCTCAAATCAGCATTCATTAGGCCAATAATTGAATATAATGCCCCCTTTGGCATGTTTCTGTCCAGATACATGCAACAGCTGGAATACCCATAGAGACAACTTACTAAAAGGATACAAGGCCTAGAACAACATATCCTACCTGGGCTAACTCAGAACAACATATCCTACCTGGACCAACTCAAACACCTGTCACCATTCAATGTAATCTACAGATTGCCAAGAGGTGATCTGTGTCTGGTATACAAGGCATCCTGCCAATCCATTATTGATGGCTTTACTGCACATCGGCAAGTTAAACGGCATCAGACATACTTGGCCTACAGATGTAAACCTCTTCTGCAGCTTCTAAATGCTTTATCCCATGCATGGGCCCCCCTCAAATTAAATCGATGGTATGATCCCAGTTATTCTCATAGTAGCAATATGTAATTATTGTCCATGGGATGGGTAACGGGCAATCTAAAAACCAAATGGGATAGGTTATTTCAAAGTAGAAAAAGGGAAATTGGTCAAGCTTAAAATGGCCCGCAAGGGCAGCTAGCCTAGTGTTTACCTATGAATTGAATACATTACCCTTTCTCTGTGGTGTTATGGACCCATTGATCCCTGATGATGGATTTACACGGATTTAGGAAGGAGAGTCTTCTTGCCAGAGGTTTGGAAGGGAAAGGGGCAAGGGAAGATGGGGTAGAATATAGTCACAGTTGTTCTCTGTGCTGGGCGGATTCTTTTCAGCCCCCTGCCATTTGTAATTGTTCTGGCTGCCATCTACTAGATTCTCTTGGTCTTTTATCATGAGGACACCTCTCCTTGCCTCGTCTAGGTGGAAAAGTCCAAGGTTTTGATAGGCAACTTCTAAATGTACCTAATTATCGGAGAGTGGTAAAATTTTTTCAGTTTTAGTTTTAATTGGTTTTTCTTTTTACCCAGCTTCTCAAAAATGTGTTCAGCTGGAGAACCAAAAAGGAATTCCTTGTCCAATGGGCCCATCCAGTAGTTCATCCTTTACTTGCTCAGACAGGCAATGGGTTACAAGTTATACATGTCTGCGGTATACACAGGGTTGCCAGACGTCCCTATTTCAGGGGGCTGTCCCAGGATCAGCAGCCCAATCCTGAGTCCCGCAATGCCAGTTAAAATCCTGGCGAAACAGCCTCTGCTTTGCGATTTCTAACTGGCCTATATGCCGGCATATGAGTCAATCATAAATCGCAAAGCAGAGCCACTCAATGAGGAACAGCCAGCGACCTGGATTTCCCTGGATAAGGTTCTATCTGTAATGGAGTTACCTTGGGTACTCTTTTGTTTTGAAGAGATTCAAAAGTACTTTAGCATATAGCATTAACAATTCATTGCCAGGGTGGCAGAGTTATAGGATACTTCCCAAATCTGACCAGTAAATCTACTTTCCCATAGCAGAGTTGTATCCTGACAAGTATATAAACAGCCAGCCAGGTTCCAAACTTTCAGGGCATCTTCCATGCACCCAAACTGTCAGGCTGCTCCAGCTGTTTAAGTGTGAAGCCCTTCAGTGCTTTCCTGACAGCAAACAGAGGAAGGCTAAACCCTAAAAGGACATTACGGGGGGGGGGGGGGACTAAAGGTTCACACCCTGGCATAAAAAAAAACACACCAAAAAACAAAGGGGATGTATGACGCATCTACTGCAGCAGTCATCATTCAAACATCTACTGCTATGGCAAGTTTACTTACAGAACTGTAGCCCGCGGTGGTGGTGCTGCAGTAGCACTGTCACCTCACAGTAAGACGCTGTCCGGTTTGATTCTCAGCTAGAGCGTCTTCTGCATGGAGACATGCATGAATGGGTGTTCCTTCGTTGAAGGTTGTGTGTCAGAGCTGGTAACTCGGCACTTAAAAATCAACTACCAATCATTAGCGGACCGGAGTTCCACTGTGGTGACCCCTAACCGGGAAAAGCCGAAAGACACAACAACTATGTTCGTCATACTGATAAATACTGCAGTAGCCTTAGCTATATGGGTAGATTACCTTAGCTAACTACAATTGAGAGATGGAAGGAAGACAGTACAGAAGCCCTGGAGTATGGTCCTACCAAAGCTGATCTGGACCTAAAGAAGGAATCAAGAATATAGTGCTTTGTAAAAGTATGTACAGAGAACCTAGACCAAGTAGCAGCTTCTAGAATATCTCTAGAATACAACCCTTTCCAAAAAGACATGGATGAAGCCAAGGCCCTGGTACAGTGCGCCTTGACCTTGACTGGAATAGTTTTGTTATGGTGAGTATAACAAAAGGTAATAACCTTAAACAACCATATGGAAATAGTCTGTTTTGATACAAGTTGCCCCTTCTTATCTTCACAACAAATAGATAATTGATATGAAGACTTTCAAAAATTTAGTTCTGTCCAGATAATACTGAGTTGTCTGTGAACATCCAAAATATAAGGCATCCTTTCTCCCTCATTTTTAGGTTCAGGAAAGAAAATGGGAAGATGGATGATTTGACAAAGTAAATTCAGATAATCACTTTAGGCATAAAAGGAGAATTAGTTCTCAAAGAAACTCTGCACCTATGGAAAATGAGGTAGGTTTAACTCACCTTAAAAGCTTGCAACTCAGATAATCCTTCTTGCAGAGCTCAGAGCAATCAGTAAAACCAGTAAAAGCATTTTACATATTAAGGGCCTCAAGTCAACCAGATTAGCTGGTCCAAATGGAGCAAGTGCTAGAAGCTAACAAAATTAAGATCCCTGGGGAGGAGTGACCAGCTTTCCTGGAGAACTCTTGTGCAAACCCATTTTGAAAACATTTTGACAGGAGACTTAATTGAAAGTGGAGGATCCAAGGGCAGACATGTTGAAATGGCCAATAAATGAATCTTGATAGAGGAGTAAGAAAGGCCACATGATACTAACTCGCATAAATATTGTAGAACTAGAGAACAACTAGCCTGAATGGGTGCTGGTTATGCCACTGGCACCAACAAGAAAACATTTTCAGTGTGCTAATATATGATTTTCCATTAGCAGAATTTCTTGCTTGCATTAGTACCTGCTGCACGTACCCAAAAACAGGTGTCTAAAAGGAATGACTACCTTCACGACAGGAAAAATTGAAGTTGACTGATGTTGGGGTGTATCAAACACCTCTGTTCTTGTATGACTAGATCCAGTCTGTGAGGAGGCTTGTGGTAAATGCCACTGGCAATTTCCAAGAGAAAGGAGAACCACGGTTGCCTGGATCAGAAGCTAGTCCTCACAATGATCATAGGGAATGCCTTCTAAATCTTCAGAAGTACCCTAGAAATTAGCGGAAAAGGTGGAAAAAGCATATAGGAACATACCTGTCCAAGAAAAAGAAAAGGCATCTGTCTTCCAGGCCTTCTTGTATGGAGCTGTGGAACAGAATCTTGACATTTGAGTGTTCAGAGAGAAGGCAAAGAGGTCTGTTCCTAACAGATGGATCAAATTTAGGAAGACTACTTAACCAGTTTCCATTTGGGAGAGTATCGACTAGTCCTGCTCAGCTTGTCTGTTACACAGTTTTGCGCTGACAGAATGCAGTATGCTTGTAAAGTCAGACAGTGCTGCAAAGCTATATTCCAAGCTAACATGGCCATCTGCAAAGGGGGTATGACCTGGTTACCCCTTGCTTGCAGATATACCACATGACTGTGGTATTGTCTGTTGCCACTTCAAGAGGTCCAAAGAACCAGTGCAAACAAAAGTCTAATCTGGAGGATGATGACTGATCCTCTGGAAAGGAGTAATTTCTTCCCAGTGCCATCTGTGACCTTAATGAATGATTTTTCGAGCCCATTTGTCTGAAAGAATTTGCTGACAAAGAAAAAATTTGAGATTCAGACTTTCCGAAGGAATAAAGGGGGGCCAGGGTGGGAGGGTTTCACAAGGTCTCTTGAATAGACAGACTTGTTGGACTGTCTTTGGTTTTGGGAGGTTCAAGGCTCATTTTTAAAAACCCCTTGCCATTTCTTTTTAAATGTCGGTTTACCTGTATTTTTTTGAGAACGTTATTTTGCTTTTTGTGACATTAGATGAGTAGATGGAATATTCCTTGGAAAATTTAGAAAAGGAGGGCTAAAAATCTTAGTGATTCCCTGGATGAGCTTGCCCATATTATTTTAATCACCTCTGCAGCACAAGGGCCAAACATAAAACATCTACCAAAGGGAGAAATGACAATCTCATTTTTACATTTGGGAGATTCTGAGAATGCAGCCATGCAAACCTCCTCAAAACAGTGCTAGTGGCCATAGTCCTGGAACCAGTGAGAATCATACACATTCTGGAAACAATGAGCAGTGACCTGTGCAATAGAAGGGACCAAGCTATTTAAAGCAGATTTTTCTTCCAAAGAAACTGCAAGTAAAACATTTCTCATGCTTGCATAATTTGTCAGAACTAACATACGAGCCTGACAATTCAAAATTCTGAAAATCAAAGTTGCAGAAGAATACACTTTTCCCATACCTATTAATTTTCCCATCCTTATCAGAAAGAGTAGACTGGAGTTGACTAGGTGTTTATCAGCAGTGGGATGAAGTAGAGTTATAGCAGCTGGGTCAGATTTAGGAACACTGTAGAAAAATGTAAAAGAATGAGGAACTTTATACATAGTGTCTTTTTAGGAATACCTGACTGACTATTAGGAAAACTGCAGCAGTAATACACACACACACACTTTAAAGCAGACAGAACAGGAGAAATGTGTGCAGGATCGGTAAAATCCTTTTGCAACAACTCAGTATTTTCTGAGGGACTGAGAAATCTCAGTGTTTTCTCACTGAAAATGCTGGCATATGCTAGAAACAGACTCAAACTGAAACCCCAGAGGAGAGCTCTCCTTGGAGTCTAAATCAGAAATCTGAGAAAAACCCCGTAGCCATCCCTACATCTTCCAGAGTACACTATTCCTATTCAAAGAAAATAAAGGGAAGTAGATACATGCTTTGTTTTCTGTTTCATTTTAACAAGACAATGGGATCAACCATGTTGCTAATGGCAGCAGCAGTTTCCCCAGGGATGGGCACTGAATTCTAATACAACATGGAAAAGTTCCCTCTACCAGGGCAGATAAAAGTGGCTCACCCTGTCTCACTGAGGGGACCCAACACCCACAGATGACAAACCTAACCCCAGTCCACAATGGCTGTAGGTGCTACACCAGGGGGATCGGAGTAAAAGAAGAATGGTCCAAGGTACAACAAGTGACTACAGCAGAGTCATCCACCTGTGGCTGAAGCAAACTGCTAGCCTATTGTGGTGGCAAAGGCTGCTTCCTTAATTTTCTTAGGGGGCTGTAAGAAGGCTCAGCCATGGGACAGATAGTCTGTTCTCATCAAAAATTGTGCCTCTTTCCCGGAGAAGATGAGCAGCAATAGACAGTAAACAATATGAATCCATAAAAAGTAGTTTTTTTGATATAAAAAGCATTTTAAAACAAGAAGTTATGTGCTTACCATAACGTTCGATGTATGTAGTCCATCTCGCCTCACATTCTTACCCGTGGGTTTGGAGCCGAACCTCGGCTCCGACTCGGCCATAAAGTCTTTCAATTGGCTGGGCTAAGAAGATATCCCATGCTGCACTGCTCCCATTCCCCAGATCTTGTTTTCTGTGAGCTAATCATTCACTCCTCCACATACAACATATTGAGAAGGAAGAACATACTAATCAGAAAGGAATTTGAAACCATACCTAACCTCTAGGTCCTCCAGGATGGGGGAAGGAGGGGGGTAAGTAAGAATGTGAGGCGAGATGGACTACTTACATCGAACGTTATGTGAGTACATAACTTCTTGATGTTATGTAGTCCAATCTTGTCTACATTCTTACCCGTGGGACAGCGTCCCCAGCACCTGAATCCTGGGAGGCTCAATGGAAAATACTCCTGAGCACTGTGTAACCAAAGGAAGACCTGCCTCTGGACACCAAATCCAACCTGTAGTGAGTAACAAAGGTGTGAGGAGATGCCCATGTAGCCACAGCACAAATATCATCCATAGACAACCTGGCCTGAAAAGCTGTAGATGTAGACACAGATCGGGTAGAATGAGCCTTCACTCAAAATGGTAAATCCTTGCCCCCTGAAGCATAAATGAATGAAATACAACTGGAAATCCATCTGAACAAAGTGACTTTGGAAACAGGAGCCCAATCCTGTTTTCTGAAAATGAGACAAACAACTGATCCGATTTTCTGAGATCCTTTGTTCTATGTAAATAGAATCGTAATCGTCTGTGCACATCCAGCTGATGAAATCTAAATTCTGCCTTGTTCGAGAACTCTGGAAAGAACACAGGTAGTTCAATGGATTGGTTTAGATTACTGACGGAAGCCACTTTCAGTAGGAAGGAAGTGTTAGGTCTGAGAGAAACCCTGTCCTTATAAAAAATCAAGTAAGGTGGTCTAACTGATAAAGCTTGAAGATCCGAGACACGTCTGGCTGAAGTGATGGCTACTAAAAAGATTGTCTTCCAAGTCAAATATTTTAAATCACAAGTGGCTGCAGGCTCAAAGGGGGGGGGAAGTGAGATATTGTAGAACAAAATTCAAGTCCTAAGGCATAACTGGTTCAAACACTGGAGGATGAAGCAGCATAGTGCCCTTCAGGAATGCCTTACAAAGTCTGTGTGCCATGAGACTAAGCTCATCAGTGATGTGAAAAGTGGAAATAGCCGCCAACTGGACTTTAATAGTTGCAGCCGCTGATCCTTGGTTGAAAAGCATAGAGAGGAACTCCAGGACTGTCGAAATTGGAGCTGTATAAGGATCAATTTGTCTTGCATGCACCCAGATGGAAAATCTCTTCCATTTGCTGGAACAGATATTTCTGGTGGAAGGCTTATGGGAAGAAGACAGAATATGAACCACTTCCAGCGAAAAAGGATGAAGCCTGACTAATGATGGAAGTGGAGGAGCCAGGCTGTCAGCCGGAGGGTCTGAAGAGAGAGATGGAGCTGCCCTGACATGTGAGTCAGCAAATGTGGTTGAGGGTCCAGAATCCAGGGGGCGACGAGGCCAGTGTGGAGCAATCAGAATCATTTTGCTTCCCAAAGATTGTGCTTTCTGAATAATCTCTGTCAGCAGAGGAACGGGAGGGAAGGCATACAGTAGACCGGAGGGCCAATCATGCACTAGAGCATCCCTGGGTGACTCCCCCTGAGGGGGGATAAGGGTGAAGTAGCTGCTGCATTTGGTATTGAGGGGGATGGCAAATAGGTCGCAGCAAGGCTGACCTCACCTGCGGAAAATCTGCTCCGCAACCTGATAGTTCAGGGACCACTCGTAAAGCATCAGAATCGCTCTGCTGAACCTGTCGGCAATCACACTGGACTTCCCCGGAATGTGCGTTGCTACAAGAAAACGTTGGGAAGACACTGCCCACTGCCACACTCGCATGGCCTCTCTGCAAAGGGGATACGACTTGGTTCCTCCCTGTTTGTTTAGATACCATACCACCGACATATTGTCGGTGTGGATCGCAATTGTCCCGAGAGGAAGAAAGCTCTGAAGTGCTTGCAACGCTAGTAGTACTGCTCTCATCTCCAGGACATTGATATGCAGATGCATCTCGTTTTCCTGCCACGTGCCTTAGACTGTCCTGCCTAGATAATGCCCCCTCCACCCTATCTGGGAGGCGTCCGTGGTCAATGTGGCAACCGGAGGGGACGGAACGAAGGGTTTTCCCGCATTGAGGTTGCTGTTGTGAAGCCACCAGTGTAGATCCTGCTTCCACCTGTCTGTGATTATTATGAGATGAGAAAGAGGAAGATGTTGTAGAGACCACTGGGTGAAGAGTAGCCAATGAAAGAGCCTCATGTGTAGCCTCGCCAAAGGAACCAGCATAATTGTAGCAGCCGTTGTGCCCAACAATTTGAGGATCAATCTTGCCTTCACTCTTCTCAAAGGGAGTAATACGTACACCTGCTGTTGTAAACTTTGAATCCTTTCTCTTGGTAAGAACACCCTCATGAGCACGGTGTCTAACTCGGTGCCTATACAGGTGACACGCTGCGCGGGCAATAAGGCACACTTTTCCCAATTTAGAGTTATGCCTAATTGTTGACACAGATTGATCGTGGCGTTTCTGGTTTGTAGGAGTAGATGCCTGGTGGTGGCAGAAAGGAGCCAGTCATCCAGGTACGGAAACACTTGGAATCTCTGACATCTCAAGTGAGCCGTTACCACTGCCGTGCATTTGGTGAATGCCCTGGGGGGCTGTGGTAAGACCAAAGGACAGGGCACGAAACTGAAAATGACTGGCTCCGAGCCGGAAGCGTAAATGACTTCTGGATGCCCTTTCCATCTTTATATGGTAGTAAGCATCCTTGAGGCCGATGGAGCACATCCACCCCTTTTCCAACAATGGGAGGATAGATTGCAACGTGACCATTCGGAACTTGGACTTCTTTACATGGGTGTTCAATCTGCTGAGATCCAAAATGGGTCTCAGGTCCTCTGTTCCTTTTGGCACCAAAAATAATCTGGAGTAAGTCCCTAATCCGATCTGGTCAGAGGGGACAAGCTGGATGGCTCCTTTTTCTAGCAGCTTTAAAACTTCTGAAGCTGCGGAATCCTTTTGATTGGGTGGAACATCTGGGATTTTTCAGATCGGAGGGGGAGCTGAAGAGAAGGGAATGCGATACCCTCCGGAAATTATATTTAATACCCATTGGTCCTGAGTTGTACTTTGCCAGGCCTTTGGGTATAGTGAAATGCGACCCCCGACTGGGTCTGGAAATGCACAGTCGGGCCTCCCATCCGGAGCGCTGGTAGGGAGAACTACGAAAGGAATCGGTCTCCCTGGTTACGCGGGCTTCCTCTGCTCCTAGGGTGGCATCTACCAGAATTACCACCCCCTCCCCTGCCTCTGGAAGGAGACTCACCTTGTGCATCATGAAGAAATCTCTGCAATTTTTTGAACCACATCTTCCCACCCCTCTGGGTCTTGGGATAAGGCCTAGTGGGTAGGGAAAAACGGACTCCCACAGCAGAGTTTTTCCCTCTTGCTCGCACCTAGTGAGAGTGTCCTTCACCTTGGTTCCGAATAAGGAGGAACCATCAAACGGGGCGTTGGTGAACGTAGACTTGAAGGCCTCCGCGAAATTACAAAGGCACATCCAGGAGTGTCTCCTAAGAGCAACTCCAGAACTTGCTGCCCTACCCGCTCCTTCGGCTGCGTAAGAGATCAGCCTCATGGAGGAGTTAGCAACAGAGTTGAGCGTAGACATCTGAGCGTTGACCTTCTGAGCCACTGCATCAGAAATGTTACCCTGTAGAGTATCACCAAGCTCTTTCAGGAGATCTCTTTGGAGCAGTGTAAAATGAGATAAGTAATTCAGTGACCGCAGTGTAAAAGCCGCTGAAGAAAACATACGCTTCCCGTACCAGTCCATGGTCCTAGACTCCTTGTTAGGAGGATGGAAGGTAGACGAAGTCTCAGCCAGTTCCTTCTTGGTGGCCGCTGCCACCACCATGGCATCTACAGGTACTCCCTTGGATAGAAACTCTTTGTCAAAGGGGTCAGACAAGAATTTGTTGGGTCTCCTGGGGACTGGTTCCACAGAGTCAGGGGTTTCCCACACCCTTTGACAAACCAGATCTAAAAGCTCGTAGGGTGGAGACACCCAGGAGGCGGAGGGCTGAGTCCCGAAGGCCTTCAGGAACACAGACTCCTCCTTAGAGGGAGTTCTGGAGGGCCAGTCACCCCTCTACTTCAAAATTTCCAGGATGTCAGAGAAAGAAACATCCTCAGAGGATGACTTGGGGGACCCCTTCGATTCCTCGAGGTCGGTGTCTGATGTGAGGGACTCATCTTGGGAGTCAATGTGCTTCCTCTTGCACATTCTTTTTCTGGGTGGCTCCTCAGGCAAAATCACTGAGGGGCCCTCAGAAATAAGGGGACCACTCATGGGAGTATCCTGAGGCCTTGGGTCTCCGCTGTCGAAAGATAGAGGGCAATCAGACACCCGCACTGGAGCTGGAGGGGACAGAGTGTCAGTGCCGAATGATGTTGCTGAGGACCTGGCCAGTACACTCTGCATGGCCTCGAAAGCTGGTCCCCCCAGCTCCGAAGATCGACCAGCCATGGAAGACCTCGGAGCAGAAGGGACAAGGTCCGAAGCCGATGCAGGGATCAGGCTTCCCTGAGCCGAAGCACCGAGAGGGAGGCTAGGAGCCGAAAAGCGACCAGAGGCCTCCCCCTCGGGTCCGACCGAGGAACGAGGAGTCCTGAACCCCGTGGATGGAGCCAACGGGGTCAGAGCTGAAGCCGGAGCCGATAAGCCAGGATGGGCCATCGGAGCCGACCTAGGAACATCTGACAGCAACGACCACTCCGGCCCCGAAAGCTGAGATTTGATCGAAGGAGGAAGTATCGATGCTGGTTGGGTGACAGGCTCCAGAGCCAACTGGGATGGAGCCAAAAACAATTTCACCAGAACCGGTGACTGGAGAAGTCTCTGCACCACTCTATCTACATCCACATCTGAAAGAGTCCTGGAGGACCTAGAAGATAAGGAGGGAAATCTAGACCTCCTCTCCGAAGGAGACCTACGAGGAGAAGAGACCGGCCTAAAATTTGGAGACCGGCTCCGAACTAGCACCTCCGTAATCGGCTCCGAGGGACTTGCAGCCGAAGAAGATTTGGTCAATATACCAAGGACAGTGGAGCCGAGGATGCCACAGAAGATTTCACTACCTTCTCCAGAGGCTCCAAGGATACAGATGGAACCGGAGAACACTTTTTTGCCTTAGAAGTTTTAGCCTTAGAGGGAGAGGATTTAAAGCTAGAAGCCCTTCCCAAATCCTCCTCGAAAGAGGGTTTCAAAAGTCCTTTCAAAATTAGTTTTTTCTTCCCCTCCTGAAGAACACGCGGGCTAAATGCATGGCAAAAAGTACAAGATTCCTGGAGGTGAATAGCCCCCAGACAATAAACACAGTGTGTCCATCAGTGATGGACATCTTATAACCACATTTAGAACACTTCTTAAAGCCCGAGTGCTTATGCTCTTTCATATGATGAAGAAAAAAACAACCGTTAATAACAGTCAACCACTGATATCTATAAAGCATGTGAACTATGCAAAAACCACTACAGACAAATACACCAGACCTCTAACTTAATCGGCCTCAACAGGAAAAAACACAAGGAAAGACTAGGTCCTCTAATTTAAAAGGTCCTAGCCTGAAGGATAGGTACCTACTAACTAACAAGAAACACTGAAGGGGCGGACTAGGTCCTCTAACTGAAATGGGCCTAGCCCGTAGGAGAAACAGTTAGCGGGACACCACAAAAGACAATAACACTAGAAATAACAATTTTTTACCAAGGGTTTGATCAGTGCACACACACACACACACACACACACACACAACACACAGCTATGAAAATAGCTTTTGTTTTTGAAGCAAAACAGTCAATAAAGACCAAAAAAGGTACTTAACCACAGCCAAGAGCGAGACCACGTCCGAGCTACAAGAGCGGCAAACGAGATCTGGGGAAAGGGAGCAGCGCAGCATGGGATATCTTCTTGGCCCAGCCAAATGAAAGACTTCGAGCTAGAGTATGTCTGAGTCGGAGCAGAGGTTCGGCTCTTAACCCACAGGTAAGAATGTAGGCAAGACTGGACTACATAGCATCACTAGTTAGCTCTACAAAAGCAAAATTAATACAATTTTTCCACAGGAAATTTTTTTTTCATTTCCTTAACATCGCTTTTAAACTTGGTGCTCAGTTAAAACTATGTTACAGTCTTGAGACAGTCCATTAAGACATAATTACTACTAGCTTTAAAATAACTTTCCTGAAGAGGAAAGTAATAAAACATCCAGAAAATGGAAGTGTTCTCCTCCCCAAAAGGGAATTTTCTTTTCAAAGCAGGTTTTCCCACACCAACACATCAGCCAGATTAGAATGACTAGTAGTTCGGTATATAGCATTTTAGCGGTTTCACCATCTGATCGTTTTACTTCCTTATGACTTCAGCAATTTTCCAAGTTAGCAAATATTCTTCCCATTACTGTTTCAGAAGAGATTAATAACAGGGAGAAGAAAAAGTCTGAGTTTGACAGTAATGCAGTAAAAACTATGAAAGGTATAGATAAAATGTTCCAACACTAAGATGCTAAAAATGTTCTTCTTTCAAGGATGGATGACAAAGGTCCACTTTAACTATCAAACAGATTTCATTAAGTTTTGTGTCCCAGTAAAATAGTTACAAAAATGGGAGTGGGGTACCTGAAAGGACAATTAGAGTTCCAAATGACTCTTTCCCCAGGATTGCTAGACCCACTGAAAGCATTCTGAAGTACAGAGATTTGAAAAACAACATGCTAATGCTATTGGCCTGTAGAGCTCCAGCTCAATTCACTTAAGGTGACTTGAAAAGATTTTTGATAGTTGTCAATACAGGAAAGCTTCTCAAAGGAACAGTGCAGTATTTAAATTCAGTGTGCAACTTGAAGACAACTTACAAAGACAGGCAAATCACATTAAAATATGCCATACAAGAAAGTACTAAAAATCCTATGCAAGGTTTCTGTTACTCAGTAGTTGTCTTCTGGAACGAATCAGTGTGCGTGTGGTGAAAGACATGCACTAGTTTGGGGATGCTATACTATGACAATGTACATCATCAGCAGTAAATTAATTTTTTTTTTATTTGCAGATTCCGAAAAAGTAGCCTTATCTTTCTATACCACACTAATCCATAACAAAAATTACCTGCTGTACCTTTGCCCGTATGCCTAATAAATATAAGAGATCACACTGTACAAGTGTCAAGTAATCCTGAGAAAAAGTTGTCAAATATACAAACTAAAAGGTATCAAAAAGACATACATCACTCCAAGCAATGTCTAGTACTGGACCGGTATGCATCTGCTGTGCTTTTGGAATAGTCTGCCCATTGTCCTGAACTTCCCAACATCTGACCTGAAAAAAAAATCAAGCAGAAAAAAACATCAAGTCTAGAAACTGAGTACTCTACGAAAACATCCACACATATTTAATTCTGAATTCAATATTGTGATGGATATGAACTTTTCAGAGCAAATTATTAATGAAGTTGAGTGAAATGAAAACAGAAAGCCATAAAAAAATCATAAACAGACAAACAAATTGGTTTTACTTACATCATTTGCCCAAGATCCTGCAATAAGAAAGTTGCCTGGTATTGTGGGAGGACTAAAGGCTAAACAACTGATGCTATCATCTGGTGGAGATGTTACTTCAATATCCTGTTAGAAAAAAATATATAATTTCTGGAATGTTTTGCAGGTTGCAAATTTGCACACTTGAAAAATTACATTACACAGGCTATTCAGCAGAAACAAACTACAGTTAGGCAGCCTAAGGCATTTGTACCCCTTTCCATCTTATCCTTCAAAGAAACACCAAACAGTTTTAAAGCCATTTTCTACCTTAGTTCTTGTTACACATTAGACATCCTAATCAATCACTTTCTCTTATCAATATTAAAATGCATTTCCTTGATCTCCTAGTTGTGCCCCCCTCCCTGGTGCTTCTGTAATCCCATCACATTTATCCTTTACAGTTTTATGCACTCTTGTCATATCCCTGCCTCTTCTCTTTTCCCCCTCATTAGTAAAAAGATGAAGCTGCCATAGTTTCTTCCACTATTGATACATATTCATTCCCCTAACCATCCTAGTAGCTTTCCTCTGTATAGTAGCTTTCCTCTGTACCCTCTTCAGCACTGTCTGCTCCCATCTGTCTAAAAGGCATCTATAACTGCAGCTTAACAAGTGCTTGATACAGAGGCACTATTGTGCTAACAATTTATCCCCAGGAAATGGGTAAGCATCTGATCCGGGTCTGCTGCAGTTCTTTCAAACACAGTCTGATGGTTTAGACTTCCTGTATAACCCTCAGGATCTTTGCCAGTTATTGGTTTTAGTAATAGTAAACAAATACTACAGCGTAAAATGTTTTTTGCTAAGAGTTGTACACTTTTTTTTTTTAACTTTAGGTGGGGAAAGTAAAGAACAAAAATGCTTCAGTTGTTTACTGGATGTACTGTATACTTGTCAGATGCCAAAATAACGCTTACAACAGCATCTTGAAGTACATGGTAGCTGTACTACTATTCATTCGTTACATCCAAGTGATGCCTCCAGGTGCATCTGCAATTGACTCCTACCAATGTTTCTAGGCATCAAATATTGCTTGTTCATATCTGCATCAATAATTCCAAAACCAGGCTATGTAAAAGATTTCATCTTAAAGCTTACACAATGGCAAATTCAACTACAATATTTAAACTCTGTCTAGTGTAGCTAGAGATATAAACTGTTGCTTTTATGATATTAATTTACAGAGATATTATTTTCACATTTTTCTAAATTTCTCAACAACCATGTGACATGGACAGAACTCTTTAACCTCGTATGAAAGGTCTCATGATGCTAACAGTATGTCTGTAACTTGTTGAGATATTGTAGGTTGTTACAAAATATTACAAACATAATAGTTACTGTTCAGTGATCTGCACTGGTTGTTATTTCTGCTTAACTTAATTATTTACATATTTGCTGACCGAATTTTGTTTTCTGATCTGTGCTGAATTTTTTATTTCTCAGAGAATTTGTAGTGAACTTATTCCAGGGTGGAAAATCTGGTCAAACAGCTTTTGTTATCGGACTGTCTCAAGGCTTGGCTTTTATCTTGTTGGTATAAAAATACTACCTTTGTGTGAATTCCTGCATATCATTTTATCTTGCTGGTATAAAAATATTACCTTTGTGTGAATTCCTGCACATCATTGCTAGAATCTCCTTGTGTTCTGCACTGTCTATTTTTGCTTGACTGAATTATTTATATATTTGCTGGCCAAATTTTGTTTTCCTGATATATGCTGATTTTTTTTTCAGTCAACCAACTGCTGTTGTGTTCTTAAAGATGGTGGCTTTTGCAGTTGACCGCCCCTACTGTAAATCTGATCTGGAACACTGCTCCCAGTTCCATCTCATTAGCTCATTCTACCTAATACACAGATCATTTGGGAAGGCCAAACCCCTTACTTCCTTAACCTTGAATTATCTTCCGTTCCTGCTCTCTCCCTTTCCACTTTAAAACAACAACAAAAAAAAAAGACTTTATTAAGCTGCTTATATTTTTCTGTATTTGTGTTTCTTCCTAATATTCTTATTGCCTCATCTTGTTTTTTCCTGCTAGTGTTCAACTACATCTTTTCTGTGGCATTTATTACTGCTTGTTTATAGCCTATTTAAATGAAGTATTATTCTAAAACTTTTAGTTTTGGTTGAAGCACTTAGGATTTAGGCCCACCCCTTAGCTCTCCCTGGCCTTTCTCCCTCAGATTCTGAAAAATATGGATGGACCATTTCCTACAGTTTCTCCTGCCAGTCTGGTTGATATGGGCATCCTGAGATAGTGTAGCAACTGCCTCATATACACACACAACCATCTACTACTACCACCAAGAAACACAATTTGAGAGAGATGCAATTACATTAGGAACCTAGAGTCCATGCTGTCTCCCCCTTAAGCCAGTATATTTGGCACTGAAAAGGTTGTCAACACAATCACTACACCTCAAGCACCACCCACACCTACACAACACACACCCACATATGTGGAGGCCCACTGCATAAACATACACAAAGGAGACCTCAGAGCCAAAAAACACACGTGATCTCCACAGCTCTCCACATCACATACCGCACATAATCCACAAATCTGTCTCTCTCAGTCACTAAGGCTTCACCATAACCCAACATATTAGTCATAGCAGACTCCACTGTGAGACACACAGATGTGCATCTCACCAGGCTAGATAAGGAGAAAGTCACGGTTAGTTGTCCTTCAGGTGCCAGAATCCGCCATATCACATATGCACTCAAGTCTCTCAACAACGGGTACTGTTATGACTCTGTTACAGTCCATGTTGGAGTGAATAACTTGAGACGTACCTCCTTGGACTATATGACGAAAGACATGACTGAACTCGCTGACTACGTGTCCCAGGAAGGTTTGTCCATAGCCTTAAGCAGCATTCTGCCGTCACTCAGAACGATGCCTCAATACAAACAGAAAATGATTGACTTTAACAACTGGCTTAGGTTTCTGGTGTCATTCCAGGGAGATCTAGTACCTGACAGCTTGGGAAGATATGATCAACAGACCACGATGCTTTGCTAAAGATGGCCTGTCTCTGTCTCACCTGGGCTTCAGGCTTCTGGCAAAGGCTCTTGCCTCCCCCATAGTGCCTTATTTAGGAAAGGTGATGAGGTTAAAACTACCAACATAAAAATGTCAACAAAACACAAATAAAGGTCATGCTGCTAAACTCTACTAAGAGTCTAAACTGAACTAATTGCAAGCATTCTTAACCCTGGAAAATACTGACATCTGTGCAGTCACAGAAACCTGGTTCAAAGACGCAGAGAGCACCCCCAGCCTTACCTGTTACTCATCCTATCATACATTCAGGCCCCAAACTGTAGGCAGCAAAGCCAAAATGAGGTGGAGTTTCAATACACATTAAAGACGTACACACCTCCAGGCTGGTCAAACAGTATGACACACAGGAGACACTCCAGGTGTAGTTAACCATTGACAAGACCCCTATTCAAATTATAACTTGCTACTGGCCCCCAAATCTGACTCAAGATGTCCAATCCACCTATTTGGACCTGTTTGAATCTACCAAGATTCAACCCTTTACCCTGATCCTGGGTGACTAACTTCCCAAACATAGATTGGAAGAACCATCATGCCAGAACACAAATGCCCAGAGATTCCTCGATTTTGTCAATGCAAATGCCTTGGAACAGCTAGTCAATACCCCACAAGAGGTGATAATATGTTGGACTTGGTATTAGCCAACATAAGTAACCACTGCAGCATCCCTATATCATCCTCCTCCCTGGTAAGATCGGACTATAAAGAGGTCACTTTGAAAGTCAGCATCTCCACCAACCCCCCTCTAGCTAGGATCAGACATAAAAACTTCTCCAAAGCTGATTACAGCCTCCTGAGGGATGGTATAAACAGCTTATCAGCCCCCCTCTGTAAGAACTGGTGCCAATATCCAAAACTTCACCAAAGCACCATATGAGCATTTATACTGATGCATGGAATCAGGAATACCTGACAGGACTAAATCAACATCCGCAAGGAAGTGTAAACCTGTCTGGTAGACATCTACAATACACAAGCTCTATAACAAAAGGAAAAAATTGCTGTCCAAGACCAAGGAGTAGTAGGTGCCCAACTGGAAGCAATCTCTCCTTAGCCTGAACAAGCAAATAAGAGCACTAGTGAAATCCTCCAAAGCAAACTTCAAGTCCAAATTAGCCACATCTACTAGAGACAATCATAAGGACTTCTTCACATGTGTCTGCAACCTCAAAGGAAGCACTCACATCTGTTCAGAACTGGTGGTCAAGGACACCAGATATACAAATGCTGTAGATATAGCAAACTTGCTGGCTGACAGATTCCGTGAAAACTTCACACCTATGCCCCCATCAGTAAATCAGGACATCCCAGAAAGTGCCCGCTTCCCCTTATATCTAGGGAACAGGTAACCACTAAAGGCAAAAAATACAGCCTCCACGGGACCTGATAACATCCCAGGCTGCATCCTATGTGAACTCAGGCAGGAACTTGCAGCACCATTAGGCGCCCAATTCAACCAATGCCCGAGTAACGGCTTCACCGCAGCTGACTGGAGGACAGCCACTGTCATCCCTTTTCACAAAGGTGGAGCGTCCACTGATCCAGGAAATTATAGACCCATCAGCCTAACTAGCCTGATCTGTAAGGCCATGGAACAGAATATCATGGACCTCATCAACAAGGATACTGGTAACTTCCAAACAATTGATCCCACACAGTTTGGCTTCATCAAGGGCAGGTCATATCTGCTAAATTTGGTCAACTTCTTTGAGACAGTCACCAAAGCAATGGATGAGGGGAAGATGGTGCACACCTCCTACCTTGACCTGGCCAAAGCCTTTGACACCATTCCCCACTCGGACATAATAGATAAACTCTCTCAACTAGGCATCAATCCATATGTTACCAGATGGGCAGCAAACTGGCTCATGGCTAGAACCCACCTAGTCAAAATAGGAGATGCCACCTCAAGCAGTAGACCTGTAAAAAGCGGATTACCCCAGGGTTTGGTCTTGGGGCCTCTGTTATTTGGGATATACTTTTCTGAGGTGCAGGCCAAAACCAGTGGGCTATGGCTGACCAAGTTTGCAGATGACTGCAAGCTGGGCGCTGTCATCAATTCTCCTGTTGATATGGACATCCTCCAAGAGGGTCTCACTCAGACAAATGACTGGCGCCAGAAACATGGCCTCAAGCTGAATACCAAAAAATGCATCATCAACCCCTTTGGGAAGAGTGAAGTCCTCACAAATTATCACATTCATAACAATGTCCTAAGCATGCAATCAGTCGAGAAAGATTTGGGCACCCAAGTTGATAGCAGCCTGACTTTTGACCACTGTACTGCTTCCGTTATATGGAAAGTCTTCTACATGAGCCACCTCATACGTAAGGGCATCTCATCCAGGGACAAGGAGGTCATAACATCCCTGTATTCTTCCCTTATAAGGCCCATTATTGAGTACAATGTCACTTTCGGCATGTACCTCGCAAAGCACATGCAGCAGCAGCTGGAGACACCACACAGGTTCCTCACCAGGAGAATCCATGGCCTCAAACATCTACCATACAAGAAAGGCTAAAAGCCCCATCTCTCTACTCAGTTTCATACAGACTCCTCAAAGGTGACCTCTGTCTGGCATACATGGTTATCACAGACCCCACCTTGATGGGACTGCTGCATATCCATAAGTCAAGCTACACTGCAGTAACTCGCATGCGCAGCCTCAATCTGGTCCGAGACATCAACAGGACTTGTTGGTGGTTCAGATTTTTATCCCAGAGACTCCCCCTCATCTATTGAATAGACACCCTCTCCACGTCAAGCAGAGTACCTCCTTACCCCTTTTTAGTGCAACCTGGACAACTGGATGGGAAACAAAATATACCCCGGGATTACACCTGTGACTCTGCTGGCAGGGGCATTGGGTGCTGCCTTGTCTAAACATAGGCTAAACTCTTGTTTAGGCTTATAAGGGACTCGGGGCCAATAGCCTAGTAACCTCCTATGCTCCTATGACAATTTGATTCTGTCAAAAGGCTTAGGCTCCACCCACTGGAAATTACAGTGCAGAGTTCCCGAGTTCCATTGGGGTGAATGAGTTAAATACAATTCAGTCATTTCTGCCTTCAAGTCTTAAAACTAAACTGTATCTTTTTAAAAGGTGACAGCAGGAACAAGGTTAAGCCGCAATCAGTTTTCTGGTCACACAATCTAAGGATTCAAGATGAAAAATAATGAATTCCGAAGTGTACATCATCTTTCTTTCAGTTACCAAGTACACCCAATAATCCCATCATCATACAATAATCACAATCTACAAATGTTTTCCTCCAAAGTGTCTTATGAATTTTTTTGGTCTTGATGTAAATCACCTTTATCTGCAAAAACATTACACAATCCCATCCACACTGGTGCAATATGTTTCACAATGCCATATTAGCCTCCTTCTATGAGCAAAGACTTGCGCTTTTTTTGCTTCTCCTTGTGTGGGCAGCAGTGCCCAAAACACCAAACATGGCATTCCTACCTTCTGTTTTCACAGTGACAGATTGCAGACGTTTCTGGGAGACAACTGTGTGTGTTAAAAGCTACCAGAAATATTACCCCCCCCCCCCCAGTCTGTCTTTTGGCTTCTAGGTGTGCTGAATCCACAATTAGTATTAAAGGCACTACCTGGTGAGACTTCCCTCCTCTGAACCAGTAATCAGTGAGCTTGAATCCTCACTACTGACACCAGTGAGGGACATTCACTTGAAACAAAAATACACATAGTATTTCCAGATGTAGCACTCTGCATCAAGCACAATTTTCTTTAAGAGCACACAGGGAACACACACAGTCCAAGGGGTGGATTCCTCTCTCTCAACAGACTCTTAACACGGCTCTCCACAGACACAGCAATAGAGTTGAGTCCTCAGCACAGTGTTCCAAGCCAAGTCCACCACCACCCTGTGTGAAACCACCACTCTGTGCCCCTGATTCATGTAACTGACACACACACAGACTTGATTTTCACACACGCAGACACACACCTGGGAAAGGCTGGCACAGATTTACTAGCTCTGCTCCATCTGTCCAGACTATAAGGGAGTGACACTGTGTAATTGCATACCCTTGTAAGAGCCTTAGAGTAGGTGGCTGGTGGCAGAGTAAAATTAATACTAATATAAATGGTAGTGTTTGACCAGTGCAGCAAGACTTTCAAGAGTGGCCACAGTGTCACCAAATAAAAGTACTCTCAAAGGTTAACATTCTCTAAAAGACCCGCCACAATGAAAAGTTTAAATATATTTAATAATATAATAAATAATAAATCAACATGAAAATACTAAATATCTATTTACAATGAACAACAGAGTTTCATATCACAGGAAATATTAAAAATAACACAGATGGTTAGATTCACACATGTAAAGAAAAAACAGTACTTAACTAATCTCACTACATTTTCCTGACTGATCTATAGAATTAGTATTCCCTGGTTACTTACTAAAGCAAGGCAAGATGAAGTGGGTGAGTGGTCTTCCTTCTTGGTCGGGTTTCAAAGACAGACTGCCCTGAGACTTCTGTCTCATCTAGTACTAAAACATTATTTCAGTGCTGGCTTACAGAATACCATCACATACATCTGGCCATCTAACTTTTGGTTCCCACACTACTCCCTGTACTAGAACCGAACCAGAATCTAACACTTATTGTCACCTATGAGCTTTGCTGATATGTGTTATAGCATCTGGAAGTATAAAACCATTTCAAAACTTCCACTCTTCCAGGGTGGCAATTAGTTCACTTCCAAGGACAATATAGTAGGATTCCTAGTTGTGGTTTTTGAAGACATTTCATCTCTGGCTGCAATCAGAACTGTAAGATATGGCCTAAACCAGGTAATTTAATTTCAGACTATTTTTCAAAGTTAGCTGGACTGAGATTAACCTTTTCTCTTCCATTTCCCTCTATTACAATATATTCATGTCAACAGTTACAATACAGTCGACATACACGTGTATTTCTTTTCTGTCCATCAGGACCCACTGATGGTACATTAACACAAGCAGCTTTACAAATACATTTTCAACACAAGCATCTGTACAAATCAGTTTGATATATACATGACAATTCTTTACAAAGCTCCAGCTAGCTATGCTGGCATATACTACACATCCACTCCTAGCATAGCTTGCAGTACCTCACATCATCACACTCAAATTCAAAGATACAAAAACCACCTCCGTTTGATCCAATCAATATGGAGTAGTGGCTTTTTGAGATCTCTTTCCTGGCTCAAAAACAGCTCCTTGCTCCATCACAGAGAGCGAAAGTGACAAGCCTACAGAGAACCCCCACTTCCACTGCCTGCACCTCTGCTCACAGCTTACAAATGCAGGTGACAAAAGACAAAATGAGAGCACATTGACACCTGATAATGGTACTGTTAGCTCCACAGTATAAAGTAATGAAGCCCTGACACTCACCCGTAAGAGCTGTATTTGAACCGGAGATGCTGACTAGGAATAAAGAATGAAAGGAAGAAGCATCTACCTACTCACTGCTCACAGGGAGAAGGGGGCAGCTTATGCAATGGAATGCTCTGTCACAGCTCCTAAATCGCTGGTGGCGCAGAAGTGGTTGAACAAGGTCGGCAGGGCATTGAACTGCATGGCACTGCTGAAGCAGGGTCACTCCCACATACATGTGCACATTCATTCAGCAATGTCACCCAACACATTGGAGGATTAGGACATAACATACACGCACAATCCCTATGGATAGGGATCAGCTTCAAATGACTTCACTTTCCTTTCCAATGACGACGACTCCTCCTCACTGCCTCTCAACCCCAAAAATAAATTATAAACTCTGCCAGGTGGGAATGCTGGTACTCCCCAGTCCAAATGCAATTCAGATAGGGAGAGGCAGAATTAGAGAAGTACACTGTAATGCTGATGTCCACCTGTACCAGATTACCAGAGAGACAGAGTTCACTACAATCTGGAAAGGGTGTCCAAAAAAAACAACACTACTAATAAAGCTCAGTTTGCCAAGTGTCATTTACTTCCTTATGTTTCTTATGTTTTTCTTTCAACTTTTTAACTAAGAATTTAAAGCGGGTTGGAGTATAATACAAGTCAGCTAGCAAGAAGTTAGAATCAATTAATTTACATTTTATGACTATAGTGCATTTATATCGTGTGATCTCTCAAAACCTAGAAACATACAGAATACATCAAGAGTGTCAGATAACAAACAGAACTTCTTTTCATACTACATATAATGCTCTTCATGGAACCGAAAAAAAAAAAAAAAAAAAACATTCCAAATGGGAATACGATCCACTCATTCCCATCTCAAACTGCAACACTGCCCTAGGTTAACAAATCAAATGTGCTTTACTTCTATACACTACGCTTTCATACCCAGGATGGAAACTTCTGACCTGCCTTTCAAAACTTACAAGATCAGCCAACCTCTTGTAAGCTACCACTATGAACATTCCTAAACAGCTGGGTACACTCGCCAATAATCAGGCTTTACAGATTACTCCAACTTTTATGAACACCTGATTACTAATGAAACATCTAAATTACTGTTTTGCTTCTGTCAAAAACATCTCTTGATACAAAATGTCAGAAAGTACAGTTATGTACACTTACCATAAATGTAGATGTTTGAGTATATTCACTGTTGCAGTCATTACATTTGAGTTATCTGCTTGCAGGTAGCCCTCAGTCGGCCTGATTAACAAAGTCTTGGGTCCTGCATCGGTTGCTGTCCCTTCTTACATGACTTCAGGGGTATAAATAATGCAGCCAACGCCATTACATCCGTTTTTCTTGCCCCAGATGTCAGGTGCTCCCCTAATGGGAAGCAATTAAATATAAAAGCACAAAGATATACCTCCAACAAAAAAGCAAATACACCAAAAAGGTTTTTAAGCATAGTAAAGGAAAGTAGAAATATAGCCAAAAGAAGTTACGGGGGCTGGAGGGAGGGAGGGTAACCAGGACTGCAACAGTGAATACATTTATGCTAAGTGTACACAACTGTACTATGTTCTTCGTGTTTCACTATTGCAGTCATTACATTTGGGTAGATTCCCAAAGCTATGGTTGGGAGGAGGAATTTAGATAGCATTAGGGCCAGCTATAAGGCCCTGCAAGACTGCAGTGGCAAAGCCAGCTCTGGATTTAGAGAAAATTGGCAAATGATAATGCTTGGTGAAAGTATGTACAGAACTCCAGGTAGCAGCTTCTAGGATGTCCCTGGTAGGGACACCTCTGAGAAAGGCTGTAGAGGTAGATGCAGCCCTGGTGGAGTGGTGGTCTGATCCCCTGGGGGATAGGTTTTCCATGGTGCTTATAGCAGAAATGAAAGCAATGGCTTATCCATTTAGAAATGGTTTGCTTTGAAATAGCTTTCCCCTCTGTCCCTGCAGCAAATGCCACCAGCAGTTGTTCAGATTTCCTTTGAGGTTTAGACCTGTGCAAGTAGAACCTAAGTTGTCTGTGCACATCTCAGGAGTGCAGTATCTGTTCCCCTTTGTTCTGTGGTTTAGGAAAGAAGGTAGGCAAATGAATGGAATGATTAAAGGCCACACTGGATACCACCTTTGGCATGAAAGAGGGACTGGTCCTGAGGGACACCCTGTCCGCATGAAAGATGATGAAAGGCTCCACTGCCATAAGGGCCAGTAATTCAGATGCCCTTCTTGCTGAAGTGATGGCTAAAAGGAAAGCCGTTTTCCAAGAAAGGAATTTTAAATCTGCAGTAGCAGCTGGCTCGAAAGGAGGAAGAGTGAGTTTCTCCAATACAAAGTTATGGTTCCAGGCTGGACTTGGAGATCTCCTGGGTGGTCTTACATTTTTGGCCCCTCTGAGGATCTCCTTGAGCAGTGGAAGAGAGAAGAGGGGAGGTTCTGTGATATAATGAGCTGAAATTGCTACGGCGTGAATTTTTATTGAGGAAAAAGATGGGCCCTTGTGAAGCATCTCAGTTAAGTATTGTAAAATCTGAGGTAAATTGGGCACTGCTGTGCTCATCCCTCGAAAATGGTTCCAGGCACAGAATCTTTTCCATTTTTCAGCAAAAGATGTTCTAGTACTAGGCTTCCTTGCCTCTAAAATGACATCCATCACTGGTGTACTGAGGGATGGGTAAAGGAGAACTTATGTAATTAGCCAGGCTGCTAGGTTCAGTGTTTGAAGCTGAGGGTGCAGAATCTGGTTCTCCTGCTGAGACAGCAGGGTAGGAATCTGAGGCAGGTGCCATGGGGCCAACAGTGACACTGCGCAGGAGGGGGTACCAGTGTTGGCGTGGCCACGCTGGTGCAATCAAAATCATCCCTGGTTTGTCTTGTTTGATCTTTAGTAGTACTTTGGAGAGCAGAGACAGAGGAGGAAAGGCATAGACAGAGCATCCACTTTCCAAGCTTGTCTGTGGGGAATCCTTGCACAAAATTTTTCCAATTGATAGTTCTGGGGGGAGGCAAACAGGTCTATATCTGGGCTCCTCCATTTGCTTGTCAACATGTTGAATATCCTTGGTTCCAGTTTCCACTCGTGTGGGTCCATGAGGGTTCTGCTTCGTCCATCTGACAGTGTATTTAGTTTTCCTGGCAGGAATTGAGCTTGTAGATGCACTTAGTAGCTCAATGCGGTGTTCCACAATGCCATGGCTAGTCTGCAGAGGGGGTAAGAATGTGTACCCCTCTGCTAGTTTATGTACCACATAACAGTGGTGTTGTCCGTCTTTACCATTAATTGCCCTGGAAGAATGTGGTCCTTGAAGGCTGTCAGAGCATTCTGTACAGCTAACATTTCTTTATGATTGATGTGAAGGTGCATTTGAATTGGGTTCCATTTGCCCTGAATGCACTTCCCTGCCAAGTGCACCCCCCCCCATGCATAGTCTGATACGTCTGTTAGGGTTTGGGCGGCAGGGGGTAGTGTGAATGGTAGTCCCTTGTTTTGGTGGCAGGCCTCTGCCCACCAAAGGAACTCTAGATGTAGGCAAGGAATGATAGGAATTATTGCTTCTAGAGCCTGAGAATGTTGACACCATAGTTTTTTTTAGATACCATTGTAGTTTCCTCATATGCAGTCTTGCATATGGAATTAAAAGACTGCAGGAGGCCATGAACCCCAAGGCTTGTAGTATTTGCCTTGCAGATAGCAGGGTTTTTGTGACCACTTGTTTGAAGTAAGTTGTCAAGTGAATTTGTTTCTCTGGCGTGAGGTAAGCCCATCTGGGAAGTTGTATTCAAACTTGCTCCCAGGAATATAATTTGTTGACAGGGTACCAGGTGTGATTTCTTTTCATTTATAGGTTCATAGGTAGGTACTTGGCTATCGGCCCTAGGGCCCATACAAGCCTAGCCAAAAAATGTACCCTGGCTTTCGCCACCCAAGAAAATTATTTTCCTATGCCCCTGTCGAGCAGAGCCACAGAACTGATCCCCGGGGTGAATTTCCCATTTACCATCCAATCATCAAGATTTTTCTTGAAGAGTGCTAATGAGGAGCTCTGTTTGACATAGATAGGTAGTCTGTTCCAGAGTATGGGAAGTCTCTGGGACAGGAATCTATCCCTCCAGCATGTTCTGTTTATTGTGGTGACAAGGTTAAGGTCCCTAGAGCGTGTAGCTCGGAGGGATTGGGATTTCTTTAAGTGGAGCATGTCCAACAGCTCTGGGTTTGACATAGCTTTGTATGTTAGACAGAGATCGCCCCCGAGTAGGCGATATGTGATGGAGTAAAGCTGTAGTTTTTTGAGATGGTCTGCATAGGGCATCTGTTTGAGGCCAGTAATCCTCTTTGTGAGGTATTTCTGTGGTCTTTGCAGTTGTTGTAGATGTCTTGTGAGGTACATACCAAAAGGGGCGTTGTACTCTATAATGGGTCTAATGAGTGATGAGTAGAGGGGAACAATGACCTCTTTTTTTCTGGATGAGAATCCTTTTGTGATGAGATGAGCCACGTAGAAGGATTTCCTGACCACTGTGGCGATGTGATTATCAAAGGAGAGACTATTGTCCACCTGTGTCCCAATGTCTCATCACATTTTCAGCATTAAGTAGACTACCAGCTATGTGGTAGTTCATGGGTACAGAGTTTTTACCAAAGGGGATGACAATACACTTTTTGGCATTGAGCTTCAGGCCATGACTTTGACACCAGGAATCTGTCTCAATGAGGCCCTTTTGTAGTTTGTCCACATCGTTAGGAGTTTCGATTATGGCTCCTAGTTTGCAGTCATCTGCAAACTTTGTTAGCCAAAGACTTTCTGTGTTGGCCTGCACTTCAGAGAAGTAGATACCAAACAGGAGAGGACCCAGGATTGAACCCTGTGGTACTCCACTTGTCACTGGTCTGATGTCGGATTTGGAATCCACTACTTTCACAGTGTGGGTTCTGTCCGTGAGCCAGTTGGCAACCCATCTTATGACATAGGGATTTATACCTAGTTTAGTGAGCTTATCTATAATTCCAGAGTGGGGGATGGTGTCGAAAGCCTTGGCGATATCTAGATAAGTTGTGTGAACCATTTTACCATCATCTACGGCTTTGGTGACTGCTTCAAAGAAGTCAATCAGGTTTAGGAGACATGATCTGCCTTTTACAAATCCAAACTGAGTAGGGTCCAGAGTTTGGAAATTACCATTGTCTTTGTTTATGAGTTCCATGATGATACGTTCCATGGCCTTGCAGACCAGGCTCGTCAGGCTAATGGGGCGGTAGTTCCCAGGGTCCGTCGTGGCTCCCCCTTTGTGGAGTGGGATAACTGTCGCGGTGCGCCACTCAGTGGGTACAAAGCCTGAGGTGAGGCTATGATTGAACATGGTACTTGGGTAGGGTGCCAGTTCATTCTGTAGTTCGTGTAGAACGCAGCCTGGGATATTGTCAGGTCCCATGGATGCTGTGTTCTTGGCTTTGGAGAGTGTGTTTTTTTACCTGGGCAGCCGTGATTATAGGAACTTTGCATTCTTCCGGTATGGAGATATGCCCTCTAGGGGGTGAGAGGGGGGTAAAGTTAGCACTGAACCTATCTGCTAGGATGTTGGCAATATCAGTTGGTTCTGTATATATAGTGCCATTATGCTGTAACTCAGAGCAGATCTGAGTGTTCCCATTTAGATTCTTGACATAGCTATAGAATGCTTTGTGGCTATCTTTAGAGTCAGTGGCAATTTTGTTTTCGTAACTAGCTTTGGAGGATTTTATGAGGGATCTCAACTTCTTACTGAGGTTGACCAGGGAGTTCCTCCAGTCATGGGATTTTACTGTTTTTTGCAACAGTTTCTTTCTTCTGTTGTAGAGTTTGTTTATGGCAGAGGACCACCAGATTGGCTTCCTTTTTTTGGAGGATAACATCTTAGTTCTATTAGGGATAGCATGATCCATGCACTCGTGTAAGTGCTTATAAAGTGCATCTGTGTAGGATTCGGCAGTCATACCTCTATTGTCCGTCTGCATGGGTGTCATGAAGTTTGCCACTTATGTCTTAAGAAGTTGGCTTTTGAGAAGTTTTTTACGATGGTTTCCCTAATTGGGGCTGGGGGTGGGATGTGGCTGTCTAGGCTGATTAGCTTGTGGTCAGATCTGACCAACGAGGAATTGACCTCTGGTGTGGAACACCGGTTTCCCATGTTGGTGATGACCAGGTCTAGGATACTGCTGCCCCTGGTGGGGGTGTGAATAAGTTGATCCAAGGCGTTGGAATTTATGAATTCTAGAAAACGTTGAGCAAAAGAGTTGGTACATGAGTAGTTTTCCCAGATAATGGTGGGGTAGTTGCAATCACCCATTATTAGGGTGTTGGGTTGTACCCTAATACTTTCCAGTGCATCAAGAAATGAGGAGTGTGAATCCTGGGGCCTGGTGGGGGGTCTGTAGCAAGCTACAATTTGGATTGCGGTCTTGCCCAGAGTTAGTTGCACTTGGATAATCTCGGATGCATTATGCTGTGCAACTAGCCTGGAGGTGTGGATATCCTTAATGAATATGGACACGCCTCCGCCCTAGTGCTTCTTTCTGGGTTAGGTGGCCGAAAGGTGTGGTATGAATTGAAGCCCGGTAATGCAGGGGTGCTCTGGAGCTTTGAACCAGGTCTCTGTCACTGCACAGATGTCAATGTTCTCCATTTTAAGGAGTGCCTCGAGTGAGTGCATTTTGAGGTTTAGACTTCTAGCATTGAGTAGCATTACCCTCAGATTTTGCTTGCTTGTACCGGTTACGGTGGTGAATTTGTCATTTGAACCTTGCCTAAAAAAGGCACTATAGGGGTGGCAAGAGTCTTAGCCAGTATCCGGAAACCTAAGGGCGACAGGTGCAGGCCATCTCTGGCAAAGCATTGTGGACTGTCGATCATGTCGTCCCAGGCAGACAAATACTGGATCCCCTTAGAATGACACCAGAAGCTTAGCCAATTGTTGAAGTCAATCATTTTGTATGGTGTACCCCAGACAAGTTAGCACCCTCTGTACACTAGCCAGATGATTCAAAAGTATGTCCTGGTTTTCTGCCTGAATTAGACAATCGTTCAGGTATTGGTATATTTGATTATTTCTTTGCCTGCAAAATGCAATGACTGGAGCTAGGCACTTTATGAATACCCTGGGCACAGTAGACAAGCCAAAGGGCAGTGCAGAGAACTGATAGTGCGTGTAGCCTGCTTTGAAGCGTAGGTATCTTCTGCAAGATTCCCTGATTGGGATGTGCAGGTATGCTTCCTTTAAATTTACTGTTGCCAACCAGGCATCTTTGCTTAGCATAGGAAGCAAATGGTGAAGAGTCAGCATCTTGAATTTTGGAATTACCAAAAAGGTGTTTAGAGTAGGCAGGTCCAGGATAGGACGCCATGAATTGTCTTTTCTGGGTACCAGGAAAATTTTCGAGTAGAAACCTTGTCCCTTTTTCTCTTCTGGTACCAAATGAATAGCCCCTATGCTTAAGAGAGAGTACTTGCTTTTGGGCCTCTGCCCACTGTTTTGGAGGTAGATCCGGCCAACCGCTTGGAGTTGGTGACGTGTTGAAGTGAAATCTGTATCCTTGGGACACTATATTTAAAACCCATTTGTCCTGGGTAACGAGTCCCCAGTTCTTTGCATGAAGTGCAATCTTTCCCCCCAAAGGGGCAGTCAGTTGAGAAGTGCTTGAAGTTTTAAAAAGAAGTCCTTGAGACCGTTTACCATAGAGGGGAAGTTTTATTACTCCCAAATTTGGAAGTGGAGGCCCCCCACTGCTTAGTCCTGTGTGTCCCCTGGGACTGAAGCCTGGGTGCTCTGCTGGATCTGGGTTTGGACTTAGAAGGTCTGGAAGAGGCAGGAAAGGACCAATTCTTAGAAGTCTAACATTTTGCATAGATTTAGCTTTTTCCTCCATCTTTTTAAGAACTTCTTCTGCCTTGTTGCCAAACAGGTGGCCCTGATTTAAGGAAGCATCCAGTAATTTCGCTTTAACATGATCTGGCAAGGATTGCTCCTTAAGCCAAGCATACCTTCTCCGTACAGACACAGTTACCGCAGCCCTGCAAGATGTCTCTAGTGAATCAAAACTATATTGCAATGTATGTTTACCAACTTGTTGAGCAGAATGCATAAAATCCTGTAAAACCTCATTTTCAGCACAATCAGGAATCAACATCATTTTCTGTTTAAGCAATCCAATAATATGCAGCTGATACTTTAACATATGAAACTGGCAATTCAAGGCCCTAATGGCCAAAGTTGCAGAAGTGTATACCTTCTTACCCCATCTATCCAGCGCCCTGGAGTCTCTATCAGAGGGAGTAGGATTTTTGGCAGTAGTAGCTTTAATGCCCTTGGGTCCCCTGTGAAATGGTTTCAGGAGCCGCAGTAGGATTTTTGAAAAGGAACTTGTGAGAGTCAGGAACCCTGTAATATCTATCAGGTTTTCTGGAAGCAGGAGGTAAAGAGTCAGGGGCCATGCTAGATTCTGAAAAGGCATCATCAACAATGTCCAGTACAGGAGGTATAGCTAAAGGCCTGTGCTGGGACAGGAGTAAGAAATCCCTAAGCCTTTTTTTTAGAATCAGAGAAATCCTGACTCTCCCAACGAAAAAGCTCCCTGACAGTATGCAAGGTTTCACCAAAAGAGAAATCCTCTGGGTGGGAAGCAGAGCGAATAGAGTCCTCAGCATCAGGATCCTCATAGGTAGATAAGGGTAAATCCTGGTCATCAGAGGGAAAGTACAGTTTTGTACCTACCATAAATGCAGATGTTCGAGTGTTCACACTGCTGCAGTCATCACACTTGGGTTATCCTGCTGTCAGGCGGTCCCGCAGTCGGCCAGAGTTCCAAAGTCTTGGTCCGGCGTCGGTTGCGGTCGCTTCTTCCCTGACGTCAGTGCACCAGGGGTATACAAGATGCATCCAACGCCATTTTCTTCAGTTTTTCTTGCCCCAGATGTCAGGTGTCCCCAATAGGTAGGCAATACATATTGTTAATAAAAAATATAAAAATAAAATACCTTCAGTTACAAGCAAAAACACCACAAAGGTTGTATAGGATAGAAAGGTTTAGATATCTCCAGCTAGTTCAGAGGGGATGGAGGGAGGGTAACCTGGACTGCAGCACATTTATGATAGGTACAAAACTGTACTATGTTCATCGTGTTACACTGCTGCAGTCATCACACTTGGGTTGAATCCCAAAGCTAAGGATGGGTGGTGGAACTAAACAGGGTTTGGTGAGGCTAGTAGGCCCTGCAGAATTGCAGTGGCAAAGCCAGCTCTGGTTTTAGAGTATAGAGGTAAGTGATAGTGCTTGGTGAAGGTGTGCACTGAACTCCAAGATGCAGCCTCCAAAATATCCTTGGTTGGTACCCCTCTGAGGAAGGCTGTTGATGTTGCTGTAGCCCTGGTGGAATGGGGCCTGATGTCACCAGGCACAGATTTCCCATGGTGTGTGTAGCAGAAACGGATGCAATGTCCTATCCATTTTGAAATGGTCTGTTTTCAGATAGCTTTTCCTTGTGATCCTGCAGCATAGGATACAAAGAGCTGGTCAGATTTTCTGAAAGCCTTAGTTTTATATCCAAGTAGTAACGTAATTGCCTGTGAAGGTCCAAAGAGTGTAGGAGCCTTTCCCCTTTGTTCTGGGGGTTTGGATAATAGGTGGGCAAATGAATGGTTTGGTTTAGGGCCACACTGGATACCACCTTTGGCATAAAGGAAGGGTTAGTTCGTAAAGAGACTCTGTCTTGATGAAATATGATGAAAGGCTCCACTGCCATTAGGGCCTGTAGTTCTGAGACTCTTCGTGCTGAAGTTATTGCTAGCAGCAGGGCAGTTTTCCATGACAGGAACTGTAGATCAGCTGTGAAAGCTGGTTCAAAGGGCTGTAGTGTAAGTTTTTCCAAAACAAAGTTGAGATTCCAAGTTGGTGTTGGTGCTCTCCGGGGCGGTCTTATATTCTTAGCCCCTCTGAGGAACTGTCTTAGTAATGGATGTGAAAATATAAGAGGATCCGTGTTGTATTGAGATAAAATAGCTGAGGCGTGGATCTTAATAGATGAGAAGGAAAGTTCTTTGTGCAACATCTCAGTTAAATATTGAAGAATCTGAGGAATACTTGGTACAAGGGGATTTTGGCCTTTAGTCTGGTTCCAGGCGCAGAATCTTTTCCATTGGTCTGAATAGACTTTCCTGGTGCTGGGCCTCCTGGCCTCCAGAATGACATCCATCACAGCTTTAGAGAGAAGTGTTGACTGGTCGTTTAGGCAATTTTCCATGCAACCAGATTTAAAGTCTTGATCTGGCTGTGTAGAATCGGATTGTTTTGCTGAGTGAGCAGGTGAGGAATTGTAGGTAAAATCCATGGTGGGCCTTGAGCCATGTTCCTTAGTACTGGATACCAGTGTTGGCGTGGCCAGTTTGGAGCAATGAGTATCATTTGTGGCCTCTCTAATCTGGCTTTCAGTAGCACCTTTGCCAGAAGAGGCAGTGGAGGAAAGGCATACAATGCCAATGTTTTCCAACTGAATGAGAGGGCGTCCATTTTCCAAGCTAGTGTGTGGTATGTCCTTGTGCAGAATTTCCGTAGTTGGTAGTTTTCGGGGGAAGCAAACAGATCTATGTCTGGGCTCCCCCATTTTTGAGTTATCATTGCGAATACTTGTGGATCCAGTTTCCACTCGTGAGGATCTATAATGTTTATGCTTAGACATCTGCCAATGTGTTTTTCTTTCCTGGCAGGAATTGTGCTTGTAGTTGAACTTGGTAGGTCAGTGCTGTGTTCCACAAGGTCATTGCTCATCTGCATAGGGGGTAGGAGTGTGTGCCCTCCTGCTTATTTATGTACCACATCACTGTGGTGTTGTCCGTCTTTATTAGTTGTTGTCCTGGATGTAGGAGGTCCTTGAAAGCTGTTAGGGCATTTTGTACAGCTAGCATATCTTTTTGACTGATATGTAGATGCTTTGGTCTGCAGACCATTTGCCCTGAATACACTGTCCTGCCATGTGCGCTCCCCAGGCATAATCCGATGCATCTGTTGTTATAGTCTGCCTGGCTGTGGGTAAGGTAAAAGGCTGACCCTTGTTGAGGTGACATGCCTGAGCCCACCATAGAAACTCCTGTTGAAGGCAGGGTATGAGTGGAATTATTGTTTCCAAGCTGTGGTTGTGTTGAGTCCATACGCTTTTCAGATACCATTGTAATTTCCTCATATGCAGTTTTGCAAATGGTATTAGTATTATGCAAGATGCCATGAATCCCAAGGCCTGCAGAATTTTTCTTGCAGGGAGTTGGGTCTTTGTTGCCATCATTTTGAAGTATTGAGTCAGTTGTCTTTGCTTGTCTGGCATGAGATAAGCCATCTGAGCCATTGTATTTAAGCTGGCACCCAGGAATATTATGTCTTGTGAGGGCACTAGTTTTGACTTCTTTTTGTTTACTGTGTACCCTAGGCAACTTAGTAGATTTTTGACAAACACCAGATGCTTTAATAGAATGTCCTTGCTTTCTGCTTGAATAAGGCAGTCGTCCAGGTATGGATATATTTGAATCCCTCTGTCTGCAGTATGCAATTACTGGTGCCAGGCATTTTGTGAAGACCCTGGGTGCAGTAGATAAGCCGAAGGGCAGTGCAGAGAATTGGTAATGGGTTGAACCTGCTATAAATCGGAGGTATCTTCTGCAATTTTGTCTGATAGGGACATGCAGGTATGCTTCCTTGAGGTCCAATGTTACTAGCCAAGCCTTCTTGCCCAGCATGGGAAGAAGTTGCTGTAGTGTTAGCATCTTGAATTTGGGTACTTCCAGGTATGTGTTTAGAATTGAGAGGTCCAGAATGGGTCTCCAGGCTATGTCCTTTCGGGGAACTAGAAACAGTCTTGAGTAAAATCCTTGTCCTTGCTCCTGTGTAGGAACCTGTTGAATGGCTCATGTCCATGAGAGCTGAAATTTGCTTTTGAGCCTCTGCCCATTGATTTGGTGGCAGGTGTGGCATTCCTTTTCTCCTTGGCAAAGTGTGAAAGTGGAATCTGTATCCTTGAGATACAATATTTAGGACCCATTTGTCTTTTGTGATGATGTGCCAATTGTCTGCAAAAAGTGCTAGTTTTCCCCACAAGGGAGCTGCCAAGAGGGTTTTGCTTGGAAGTCTGAGGGGAAAGTCATTGTGTTTGTCTTCTAGTAGTTTGAGACCTGTCTTCTCCTCCTTTTTGGGTTGTGGCACCCCATTGTCGAGGCTGGTAAGAGCCTTGTGACTGGCCTTTGCCCCTTGGGCATCTGTATCTGCCCCTCTGTGGTCTGGCAGAAGCTGGAAAGGACCAGTTTTTGGTTGCCCAATTTCTGCTGAAACGAGGGGTTGAACCTGTAAAAAATCCTTGACCATTTGCATAGATTTTGCCTTATCCTCCATTTTCTTTAAAACTTCTTCTGCTTTTACACCAAACAAAACATCCTGCTGTAAAGGTGCATCCAATAACTTTATAAATGTAAAAGTCCACAAAAACCATAAAATAAAACTCCGTGTGACCAGACCACGATATTTTTTAATAACAAAGATTAAAATTCAATAGATTCAGCGCTATCGTCTGCCGCAAGCAGACTTCATCAGAATAATGAATACACAGTGCCTCTTGTTTATATATTGTTGTTTTAAAATAATTTACAACCTAATTGATAAATTAATTCATTAAACCTGGAATTGGAACAACTATTAACTAAATAACCCATGAATGAGTTTCTTCTTTATATGGTCATACAATGGGGAACAGGAAGTGCAAGGAAACAAATGCTTTTTAAAACGCATACTTTTTAAAGTGCTATACATTCTGTTGTAAATTTTTACTTTTCCACATTAAATGAATTAATGAATTCATACACAACATTTAATCTTGTATACATTCCCTTTGGTTCTATATGTTATATAAATAACCAAGTTTACCACGTTCTACAAAAACTTATATTTAAGCATATAATAAAATCTTGTTTTTTTATATATATGTTTTAAAAAAATCTAATAAATAAATCATACTTAAACTTAAAAAATGTAATTATAAAAATTCATCCATCTTGTTAATACCTATGGTAAACATATTGAATATTTTCATAATATCTAATCAATTTCATTTCTGTTTAAAATATGTTGTTTGATGTACATATATTGTTATGAAATATGAAAATTGTTTACATGAACATGTTGGTAAAAAAATCCAAGAGTACAGTGTACAATCTCAATATTTGAAACAAGGTTAAATGTTACCTGAGAAAACCACTATAGGAATAACAAAATACAAAAAGTACAAAAAGTGTATATCACTTTAGTGTAAAATTAATTTGTATGATATTAACCTTAATTATTGATGCAAGGCTGTGCAAAGTTAAGTCAACTGATGTAAATCGGTCACAGATTAAACCAACTATTTAAACCCGTAAGGCCATGTCTATTATGGGTAAAAAAAATATATATATATATATATATACTTGATGTTATATGCGTACATATGCATATGTATATATGTTATATATAAATTTAGTTTTAAACTCTTGAGGCTTTGTCTATTAAAATAGGTTTTATACTGATATATTCATTAAGCCCTGGAGGGGTATTTGATCTTAACCTTAGTTGCCATCTAATTTCCTTCTGAAGGAGAATATTCTTAAAATTACCCCCCCCCTAATGTCCATTTTAATAATTTCCAAAATTCCGAACTTAAAATCTGTGAAACCTTCACATTCTAACGAATGTTTAAACAATGCACTTGTCTCTTTTCTCCTTTTAATATCGTGGGTGTGTTCATAAATTCTTTCTCTGAGAGTCCTCTCAGTCTTACCCACGTAAAAGGAGAAACATTTAGAACAAGTAGCCAAGTACACCAACATCTTACTTCTACAGTTGCCTTTGCAAAATGCTATCTTACTTTTTAAGCCATTGTTTAATATAGTTTCAACAGATAAATTAATGTATGCGCATTGCCTGCATCTACCACATTTTATGGTGCCTTTCTTTTGGTCAATGTTAATTTTCCCGGCTTCAAAGATCCTTTTAAAATTTTTTGCTGTTTTATATGTAAAAATTGTTTTTTTTCCGACCATTTCATAGATGTCTTTGTTGGTTTTGAAAATACTCCAGTTATTTTTAATAATGTCAGTAAAGTACTCTGAGAAGCCGTTGTATTCAACCGTGCAAGCACCCATATAGTCAATAGATTTATCTAACTTTTTGTCCTTAGGAATGAACTTTTCTCCTAATAATGGTTTAAATTTTGTACCCCAACCCTGATATACTTCTGCCAAGATGTCACCTACAAATTGCATTGGGTAACCCCTTTCTAAAAATTTTTCCATTAAAAAGGAAAATTCCTTCTCTAGATCTTGATGTTGTGAGGTCATTCTTGCAATCCTAACAGCCTGACCCTTAACAATACTTTTCTTTTGATGTAAGGGATGTTGGCTGTTGAATTGCAAGTAGCTGTTACACCATGTTTCCTTACGAAAAATGTTAGATTTAAAACCACTAATGGTTTTACTTAAGGTAATATCCAAATAGTTTATATTTTGTTGTTTAATTTCGTGAGTAAAAGACAAGAAGGTAGTGGTTTGATTTATGTAAGACATAAAATCTTTTAAGTCATCTGGAGTATCCTCTTCCCATAATAAAAAAATATCATCAAGAAATCTGAGATATATTTTTATATTTTTCATATATGGGCTCGGAAAAATATATTCCTCCTCCCATCCAAGAAGAACCATGTTGGCATATATGGGGGCACATGCTGCCCCCATAGCCACTCCAGTAATCTGTTTGTAATATTCCCCTTGAAATGTAATAAAATTATTGTCGAGGACTATTTCTGTCAATTCTAATATCAATTTTTTGTTGTCCATAGTTGTGTTGTAATATTTATACACACAATTCTCAAAATATTCAAACCCAACCTTTCTAGGTATGCAGGTGAACAAATCTTTAACGTCTGTGGTCACTAGTTTTATTGTTTCCGACCATAGATTGTCAGTAATTTTACCTAGAAAGTCCCACGAATCCTGCACCAAGTGTGTCTGGTTCTTCACAATTTCTTTCAGTTGATGGTCAATAAAGACTGCCAATGGTTGAGTTTTTGATCTTTTCGCTGACACTATGGGACGAAAGGAAGGTTTATAAATGTTCTTGTGTATCTTAGGTATTGCAAAAATTTGAGGTATATAAGGATATGTCTGTTTTAAAAAATTATATGTTTCCTTCCCAATTCTAGTATCTATAAGATATTCTTCTAACCAACTGTCTATTCTTCCATAAGCAATTTGAATTTCATTATACGATACTGTGGTATATGTCTTCTCATCCATCAATAAATCTGTTAAGGTGTTAATATAAGCTTCTTGGCTAAAAATCACCATTCCACCACCTTTATCTGGTTGCATGAACCTCAGATTAATCTCTTTTCTTAAGTTTTCCATTAACATAGTTTCCTTTTCGTTTAAATTCAAATTTTTATTCAACCTTTTTGATTTTTCAAAGGTATCATAAATATCATTGGTTACTATAGCTTCAAAGGTCCCTATCACTGGATGTAGTGGGGGATTGTAAATACTACTTCTACTAAGAACTTGACAACAATCGGAAAGTTCATTTGCTGATATATTCCCAGTTTGTTTCTGTTTGCAGGTGATTTTCAAATTTAATTTTCGTAAAAATATTTTTAACTCTAATAGTATGTTAGCCAGGTCTCCATATGTTGTTTTCACAAATTTAAACCCCTTTGAAAATAAATCAAAATGTTGTTTTTCCACTTTCAGATTCGTATAATTATGTATTTTAAAACCTTTATATATCTGTGTAATGCCATTTTCCTCTATATAAATTTCTTCTATCTCCCTCTCCTCCCTCTGGTTCTCCATACAAAATCTCCCCCATCTGTATGTTCCTGTTGTCCAGGGTCCGAGGGGTTTCGTTGTTTGTTTGCTAGTCTTTCTGACCTGCGTGGTCCTAAAAAAGCTTCAGTGTCCTCATGAAATGTATCCAATTCATCAAGATGGCTATTTCTTGTTTCAAACCTTTCCTGAAATTCTACCCTCTTGTTTCTTCCTAAATCTTTGTTATAACCATTTGTAACCTTGTAACTAATGTTTTCCTGATTTTTCTTATATTTCTGAAATGGAAGTGGGTAACTAATACCCTTTTTATATTGTTCTCTATCTCTGGTAAGTTTGCCTTGTTTCCTTAAATATCCAATAACTTTGCTTTAACATGATCAGGTAAAGTTTTATTCTTTTAACCAAGCATGCCTACGTATGACAGACCCTGTCACTGCTGCTCTACAAGAAGCTTCCAATGAATCAAATCCACATTGCAAAGTATGTTTTTCCACTTGTTCAGCTGCATGCAACAGATCTTGCATTTCCTTGTAATCAGGCTGTTCTGTATGTGTGAGCATTTTTTGTTTTAATTGAGACATCAAATATTGTTGATATTTCAGCATGTGAAACAACAATTTAAGGCCCTCATACCTCATAGCTAGAGTAGCTGAGGTATATACTTTCTTTCCCCATCTGTCTAGTGCTCTAAAATCCCTTTCAGAGGGCACAGGATTTTTAGCAATAGAGGCCTTAACCCCTTTGGGACCCTGGGAAATGGTTTCCTGGGTCAGCACAGGGCTTTTATACAGGAATTTGTGTGAGTCAGGGACTCTGTAGTATCTGTCTGGTTTGGCTGGTGCAGGAGGTAGTGAATCTGGGTTAAGGCTAGATTCTGAATAAACATCATCCACAATGTCTAACACAGGTGGAATAGCAAGTGGTCTGTGCTGGGGTAGTAAAAGGAACTCTCGGAGCCTTTTCTTAGAATCAGAGTAATCCTGGCCTTCCCAGTGGAAATGTTCCCTCATGCTATGTAAGGTTTCCCCAAAAGAGTAGTCTTCTGGGGGAGATGCGGAAGGGATAGACTCTTCAGCATCAGAGTCTTCATAAGGGGGAAAGTAATATTACTGTTCCTCAAAAGAGTCTGAGGAAATTGAAACCTATCAGAGGAGGCGTAGCCCTCCTCCTGTCTTGGCTTTTTATCAGGAGGGGGATGGGAACCCCTGATTAGGGTAATTAAGTCTTCAGCCATCTTAAGCATCTGTTTCTTAGGCATGGGGCCTTGTACTGGAGACTGCTGTACAGTCTTCTTTGTTTTTAAAGGAGTTTTCAGCTTTGCATAGGATTTAATAGTGAGTGTAGTCGGTCTGAAGACACCTTCTGCAACTGAAGGCGTTTCAACTGCACCGGAATCTCCTTCAGGCATGGAGTCGGAAGGGCCTGAAGGTAAAGGTTGTGGAGGCCTAGCAATCTCCGCTTGTGAATCGGATGTCGCCTGGGGTTCTAAATCAGCGGTCATCAGGGGCTGCGTAGGCACCTCACTGAAAAACGGAGAACCGGTGACTGGCCTAGCAGAGGTCTCGGAGTCTGGTTTGGGTCTCAGCTGCCTGTCCTTATCTTTGTGTTTTTTATGCATTTCGGTAGTCGGTTGCTCCGGCGGCATGGTATAATTAAATTTCCTACCAAAGTAATGTCGGGCGAAATCAAACCGATGTTTAATAGTTCGTTTATTAAACCTAGCACAAAACAGACAACCTGTGACGTCGTGGTCTGGGCCTAGGCAAGGAATACAATAAGAATGAAAGTCCTTATGAGGTATTTGCTTCCCACAAGAAATGCAATTGTTAACTTTTTCTGACATCGGACTGAGGAAAGAAAAGGTTCCCCAATGGGGTACTTAGCTTTATTGAAGACTTCAGTCTGAAATTCGATTTGAAAATCTCTGGAGTCGGCCGACCGGCACTTGCGAACTGCTTCTGCTTCGGGCACCGCACGGCAAGAAAAACGGAAGAAAATGGCATCGGATGCATCTTATATACCCCTGGCGCACTGACATCAGGGTAGAAGCAACAGCAACTGACGCCAGACCAAGACTTTGGAACTCTGGCCGACTGCGGGACTGCCTGACTGCTGGATAACCCAAGTGTGATGACTGCAGCAGTGTAACACGATGAACATCAGAAATTTCAGAATCCTGGTCAGACATATCATAATCAAACTCAGTACTAGGTCTCACAGGGGGAAGGTTGGCTTCACCTGATTGAAGTAATAAGGTTTTCAGTCATTCTTATCACTTGTTCTTTAGGCATAGAGGCCTGACCATGCGGTCTGGGTGTCAGTTTTCTAGGCATGGTTCGAATTTTACGCCTTGAAGAATAAGATGGCGCCGGTTTAATATATAGTAGACCTGAATACACCTACAGAAGCCGGTGCCTGCACAGCGGCTCCGGACCCATCCACGGTGGAGACATCCGCAGATTCCACAGTTGAAGCATCTCGCCCTCAGAGGCCTGCAAATCTGAAGCAGCGGGTATCAGGGGCTGCGAAAGCGACTCACTGAGTACCTGCGAACTGGGCGGCCTGTTTCTGTCTTTATCTTTGCGTTTTTTCGGAATGTTGGTAGTCGGATGGCTTACCGAAGACATATCAGGATAATTGAACAGAGCACCAAAAAATTTAGAAGCACAAATATACGGACGACGGATGAAAATCTTTATGAGGTATTTGCTTTCCACAAGAAATGCAATTATTTAATTATTTACTTTTACTGACATCAGTTTAGAGCAAGAAAAAAAAAAGTTTCCCCAACAGGGTACTTAGCTTTTAGTTGAAGACTTCGGTTCTGAAACTCGAAAACAAAAATTTCAGGAGTCTGCCAACCGGCACTTGCGAACTGCTTCTGCTTCGGGCACTGCACGACAAGAAAGACTGATGTAATGACGTCGGCTGCATATTTTATATCCCCGACAACCTGACGTCATGGAAGAAGAGACAGCAACCGACATAGGACCCAAGACTTTTTTAATCAGGCCGACTGAGAGCTACTGCAAGCAGATAACCCAAATGTAATGACTGCAACAGTGAAACACGAAGAACATCCAGCAATTATACTGACCAAGAGCTAAACCAAATGCAAAACAAAACCACTGCATTAAGTGCAAAGGATGCATCATAAGTGATCAGCCATGACAAAAATAGCAACATTACACTTTCCCTTATATAAATAAAACTTAAGCCTAAGTGAGACAGATCAATGAGCTGTGAATAAAACTTGGGCTATCCAGCTAAACTTTCAACTTCCACTCACCTGTATAATACAAAAAAAAAAAAAAAAAAAAAAAAAAAAAAATAATTCACCAAACTTCTCTAGCACTCTCAGATCACCCTTCAAAATAAATACACCTGATACCTGGTAAATGAGGGGGGGAAAAAGCAAACCACAAGTTCCCTGCTTAATATGGCCATATCCAAATGCATACATGTTCATAAGTACATGTTAGGATAAACACCATCAGGGCCTTTTTAAGCATAGCCACAAAACCCAACCCAAGTGCGTCCCCCTGTAACATGTGGATCTTTAATGGGGGGGGGGGTACGTTATTTAGGATGTTGCTAAAAAGATACCTTGGGGAATATGTTGGGAAATGATTACAGTCAGCCTCAGATGTGGGGAGCCAGCCCTGGGATGAATTTGCAATTTCACATCTAATGATAAAGGTTACAACTGAATAGGGTTAGAGATGGACACTGCTTCACATGGATGGGGGTCCTATTCCAGAGCATGGAGATCCTTAGTCACACATTTGTCTCTCAAGCATGTTCCATTTATGTTGCAAGCAAAGTTCAAATTCCTGGAGCTAGTGCTTCTGGTGCTTTTCATTTTCAGATGTGCAGAAGCTCCATCAGGGCAAGATCTAAGGAAGCTTAACATGCCAAGCACAGATCGCGTCTCAACAACCTGTAGAACACTGAATATAGAGACAGGGCTCTAAGGTGATATGTTTAAGACATTGCATTATTACTATGGACTCTCTTGGTGAGGAACCTCTCCAGCTGTTGCACATGCCTAGTCAGGTACATGCTGAAGGGGGCACTGTACTCAGTGATGGGTCTGATAAGGGATGAGTGGAGTGGTACTACAACTTCTTTGCACCTGGATACCAAACCCTTAATAAGTGGGCAACATAGAATAATTTTCTTACTACCTTGGCTACCTTTTGTTCCCAAGGGCCAGATTACGGTCTACATATGTTCCCAGACCTCTAACTACCAGGTCATCTCATAGGGTTATCTTATCAATGGAGTAATCTGCTTGGGTAGATGTTTGCCCAAAAGGCAATATAATGCACTTCTTTACACTGAGTTTTAATCCACGGCTTTGGCACCCATCATTTGTCTGATTTAGACCCTTTTGCAAGATGTTAGTCTTATGGGGGAGAATTTATAACAACTGCTTCTTTGCAGATATCTATGAATTAGTGAGCCAGAGGTCTTTGACATAAACCTTGCCCTCCAACATGTAGACGCCCAACAGGAGTGGGCCCAGCATTGAGGCCTGTGGTACTCCACAGGTGACCTACCTCTTGGTGGAGGTGGGTTCACCAATCCTAGCATCTTGGGTCCCATCTCTGAGCCAACTGGCAATCCAGTGAGCTGTGTAAGGATTTATGCCTAGTTTGGCGAGTTTGTCCTCAATACCAGAGTGGGATATTGTGTCAAATGTTTTAGCCAGGTCTAGGTAGGTAAAATGCACAGTTTTTCCTTCATCCATTACCTTGATTACCTTTTCATAGAAATAGGCATGACCTTCCTTTGGCAAAACCAAACTAGGATGGGTCCAGTGTCTGTAGGTGGCCAATGTCTTTGATCATTTCCATAATTCATTCCAAGGCTAGTCGGACTAAGGTATCTATAGTTTCCAGAGTCAACTGATGGCCCACCTCTGTGAAGGGAGATAACTTCTGCAATCCTCCATTTGCTTAGTACGTAGCCCATTTTGAGACTGTAGATGAAAAATGATGCAAGTGGTCCTGATACATCATGTTTCAGGCTATTTAGGAGGCAACCTAAGACACTGTCAGGCCCCACTGAGGCTGTACTTTTAGACTTGATGAGAGCCACTATGACCTGCTCCCTGCTGACAGTTGGAGAGGGTGGTTATGCTGGTAGGGATTTCACAAGGGGCTGCGGGGTGGGGTTAAATCTGACCTGAAATTGTCAGCGAGCAGATTTGCTATGTTGCACTGCTCAGTGAAGGTGGTACCATTTACTACCAGTTCTGCACACTGTTGCACGTTTCCTCTGAGGTTTTGGACACAGCTGCAGATGACCTTGTACTTGTCTTTAGGCTGAGAAGCTATCTTGACATCATAACTGGCCTCTTTGGATTTAAATAGTTCACAGTTTCCAGTTTCATGTTATTAGTGAGTTCTTGTCACAGTAACAATAACTTTCGGACATGGGACAGATCTTTTTTACTTTTAGTTATAAACCCTAATCTGGTTAGGATTCACTAGTAGGATATGTTTTGGGGGTCTGCTTTGGGCTTGCTTCCATTACTTACATTATTTCAAAATGAGACAGCTTTGTGGTCTGACCTCACCAGTGAGGACATGACATCAGGGGAATTCAGGACTCTCCCATTATGGTGGGAAGAAGGTAAAGTATATTTAAACATCTAGCTGAAGTATGCACCAACTGATCAAGGGTATTCCTGTTAAAGTCCACAAAACATTGCGGCTGCAAACTGGGGGGAGTATTTACTTCCTAGCATATAAGGGGTAAAGACTCCCTGAATAGTGTGTTTGGTTGGATAGAGTGTGCCTCCAGTAGGTCTTGACAGGAGTTGTGGGATTCTTGAGAAACAAATTGTGACGTACAGCTTGCTAATATATGGTAAGGAACTCTATCTAAAGGTGACTTGCACACTTGATCATCGTTTTTAACCAAACTAGGAGGTATACTTGTGCATACATACATCTATTTTATATATATATATATATATATATATATATATATATCTATATATACACATACATACATACACATACATACACACAGCTATATAAATATCTATACACACACACATATATACATATATATATATATATATATATATACGATGTAGATATATGTATATACGTGTATAATATATACATATACCACACACACACACACACACACACACACACACACACACACACACACACACACACACACACACACACACACACACACACACACACACACACACAAAATCTGTATATCTATATACAGTGGATATAAAAATTGTACACATCCCTGTTAAAATGCCAGGTTTTTGTGATATAAAAAAATGAGACCACAATAAATCATTTCAAAACTTTTCCCACCTTTATTGTGACCTATAACCTGTACAATTCAAAGTGAAAACAAACAAATCTGTTAGGGGAAAACATTTAAAAAATACAACACGTACAATAAACTGGTTGCATAAGTGTGCACACCCTTAAACTAATACTTTGTTGAAGCACCTTTTAATTTAATTAAAGCATTCAGTCTTCTTGGATAGGAGTCTATCAGCATGGCACATCTTGACTTGGCCATATTTACTTGGCAATATTTGCCCACTCCTCCTTGCAAAAGCGCTCCAAATCTGTTAAGATTGAGAGGGCATCTCTTGTGCACAGCCCTCTTCAGGTCATCTCACAGATTTAGGTCTGGGCTCTGGGTGCACCATACCAAAACTTTCTTCTGGTGAAGCCACTCTTTTGTTGATTTGGATGTATGCTTGGGGTCATTGTCGTGTTGAAAGGTGAAATTCCTCTTCATCTTCAGATTTCTAGCAGATGCCTGAAGGTTTTGGGCCAAAAGTGACTGGTATTCGGAACTGTTCATAATTCCCTCCACCCTGACTAAGGCCCCAGTTCCAGCTGAAGAAAAGCAATCCCAAAGCATGACACTGCCACCACCATGCTTCACCATGGGGATGGTGTTCTTTTGGTGATGCAAAGTGTTGTTTTTGTGCCAAATATATCTTTTGGAATTGTGGCCAAAAAGTTCAACCTTGGTCTCGTCTGACCATAACACATTTTCCCACATGCTTTTGGGAAACGATGTGTTGTTTTGCAAATTTTAGCCGGGCCTGGATGTTTTCCCGTGTAAGTAAAGGCTTCTGTCTTGCAACCCTACCCCATAGGCTTACATATGGAGAATACGGGAAATTGTTGTTACACGCAGTACACAACCAGTACTTGCCAGAAATTCCTGCAGCTCCTTCAGTGCTGCTGTAGGTCTCTTGGCAGCCACACTGACCAGTTTTCGTCTTGCCTTTTTATCAATTTTGGAAGGATGTTCAGTTCTTTGCAACGTCACTGTTGTCCCACATTTTCTCCACTTTTTGATGACTGTCTTCATTGTGTTCCATGGTATATCCAATGCTGTGGAAATTTTTTTCTACCCTTCTCCTGACCGATACCTCTCAACAATGAAATCCATTTGATTCTTTGTAAACTCTCTGCGAACCACGGAATTTGCTGCAGCAGGCAACTGAGTAAATGTCAGGAAAATCCTACTAGGACAGCTGAACTTTATTTGGGGTTAATCAGAGTCTCTAATTGATGGCAGGGGTGTACCCAAGAAGACTGAATGCTGTAATTAAATCAAAAGGTGCTTCAACAAAGTATTAGTTTATGGGTGTGCACACTTATGCAACCAGCTTATTGTACGTTATTTATTTTTTTATATTTATTCCCCTAACAGATTTGTTTTTCAATTGAAATGCACAGGTTATAGGTCACATTAAAGGTGGGAACATTTTTTGAAATTATATACTGTGGTCTGATTTTTTGCATCACAAACACCTGGCATTTTAACAGGGATGTGTACACTTTTTATATCCAGTGTCTGCGTTTCTATGCATGTATATCTATATGTATATATTTATTTTTTCACCTGAAAATATGAATACACAGACCAACTTACTTCATTTACAAGCTAAAATGTAGAGTTCTGTCAGCCATTCAGATTCAAATCTGCCATTCTGACAAGAACAGAGAACTAAAAACAGACTATGCAAAAGTAGGCTGTTCACATATATCTCATCAAGCAGAAGTGGTTACCCGTGAAACTTTGGTTGGAAATTTTGCAAAAACTAAAAGCAAGCTAGAAGCATTAATCCAACTACTTTAAACGGCATTTTCTTCTGTAAAGAATTCCCCCCAAAAGCTAAGATTTTACATTTGTGCAGAAAATTATGCAATGTAACAAAACAGTCTGGAATTGGAATCTCAGTCAGGAAACCTCTTCCATATATTCTTAATTTCAACATATTTTTCAACAGTAAGAGGCAGTCAGAAATATCCATCTTCATCCTAGAGAAGAAACACCAAACTGCCACTATACTGTTGTTTCAAGCAAAGAATTATTTTACCACTTAAAAGGCTAATACAGAGGAGTGACAGTATGCATTCTGCAATCGACTAACACCCTGTCGACAATGGGCTTCAATGCCTTGTATCCACTGGCTGCCAGGGAAGGCTCTGGTGTCCCAATGACCGTTTAAAGTCTAAAGTAGAAATGTATGGATGGATTTGTTGAAGTACTTACTAATGCAACACTGGCAGGTATTTTTTCTAATGTTCCTGTGAAATATTCACTGGTGATCCTGATATTTTTGATTCGACCAAAGGCTCAAGCAAACCAGTGACTTTTAATCATAACACAGCCAAGCATCTTGCATCCAACTAACAGCTTAGAAAACTGCAACTCTTAATGAACTATGTATTTTCTTAAAAAAAAAAAAAAGGTATGCACCACACATTAACAGCAATGTCTTTTTAGAAACAAACAAAATATACAAGCACTCTAGCAGCGTTATTCCACTTAACAGACATGAAAACTACATTCCTCAGAGGTGACTGCATCTGCCGGACTGGGTTAAATTTACATTATGGAACTGCACAGAGTGGCAGGGAAATGAGCACAACAGGGCTGTGTAAATGATAAATGAAACCTTCAATTCCTGTACAGGCTGGATCTGTCCTACAAGATCAATGAATACTGGACAAGTGGAGAATATGGAACTGCACAGAGTGGCAGGGAAATGAGCACAACAGGGCTGTGTAAATGATAAATGAAACCTTCAATTCCTGTACAGGCTGGATCTGTCCTACAAGATCAATGAATACTGGATAAGTGGAGAAGCAGGAAAGAAAGAAAATGGTAGTGATTGCAGTCATTTCAATGGCTGAAAATAAAACTGACTAACAGATAACTTCACACAACAGGACATGAAGTAGTGGTTCACTTCGGAGTGTAGCTAGCCTTCAGAGAACTGTGTACTGCTTCCTAAAGTGGGATACAGTGATAATGTACAGAGACACAGCATTCCATCTTCAGTCAGGATATAAATGCGTCTGGAAAATAAGCTTGCACATTTGTTTCTGGGATCAATATTCAGCACTGAAAAAAAATGTAGAAATAATGCCACCAAATAGCTTTTGTAAACATCTTAGTAATGATAAAAGAGTCATGGATGCATTTGTTACATTACAAACTTGCATTGGCAAGAGGTGCCATGACAGCTGCACTACCACATTAAACCACAGATATAAAGCTTAGGCAGTATACAACTATCTATCCCACTGACAGATTTAATGGCATGCACTGACTGCTGCTTCATGTGCGCTTATAAGAAACAGGCGCAGTAAGTGTATTTTGCCATAAAGCTCAAATCATTTCCTAATCATATCATCACACTACTTCATCTTTCTGAAGCTTTGTTGCATTTGTTCTTCTGGAAAAGTGTTGCACTTGCACAATATTATACAACTCAATATTCCTCAATATCTTGGGGATTGAGCACCACTCCATAATGTAAAAAGTACAGTTTTGTACCTACCATAAATGTAGATGTCCGAACTGGATAGCATCTGCAGTCATAACAAATGGGTTGTCCTGTCGTCAGGCAGCCCTTCGGTCGGCCGGATTCCAAAGTCTGGGTCCGGCTTCGGCTGATGTCGCACTTCACCCGACGTCATCTCTGCTGGTCTTCGGGTATAAAGGCATCAGCCGACGCCATTTTCCTCAGTGTTTCTTGCCCCAGATGCCAGTTGCCCTCTTGGAAGGCTAAATTTTGGATAAATGCCAATGTTTCCAAAAAGTAGAAGGCAAACACAAAAATAAGCATGTATGTACATATATACAAACAAATACACCATAAGAGACTCCCCAGCTAGCTATTAGGAGGGTAAATACCCTAGGAGTACCACAGAGGGAAGGAGGGTGGGTAATCCTGACTGCAGATGCTATCCAGTTCGGACATCTACATTTATGGTAGGTACAAAACTGTACTATGTCCTTCATGGATGCATCTGCAGTCATAACAAATGGGTAGAATACCATAGCCAAACTAGGGGTGGAGGAAGAAAAATTATGGTGTAGTTAGGATCCCTTGCAGTACAGCAGTGGCAAACCCTGCTCGGGATCTAGAGTATAGAGGTAAATTATAATGCTTGGCAAATGTATGCACGGAGGTCCAAGTAGCCGCCTCAATAATGTCCTTGGTTGCCACTCCTCGTAAGAAAGCTGTGGTAGTGGCTGTAGCCCTTGTAGAATGAGGTCTTATGTTCTGTGGAATTGGTTTTCCATGGTAGGAGTAACAGAATCTTATGCAATTTCCTATCCATTTGGAGATTGTCTGTTTGGAAATTGATTTTCCTTCCCTTCCTGTTGCATAGGCTACTAAAAGCTGGTCAGTTTTTCTGTTACTTTTGGTTCTGTCCAGGTAGTAGCGTAACTGTCTATGTACATCCAAGGTATGCAGCATTCTTTCCCCCGTTTTGTGGATTGGGAAAGAAGGTAGGTAGGTGGATTGCCTGGTTTAAAGACACTCTGGATACCACCTTAGGCATAAATGTAGGATTAGTTCTCATGGACACCCTATCTTGATGGAAGATTAGGAAGGGTTGCACTGCCATTAAGGCCTGTAGTTCGAAACCCTCCTTGCTGAGGTAATTGCCAGTAGGAAAGCAGTTTTCCATGACAGGTGTTGCAGATCTGCTGTTGCTGCTGGTTCAAACGGAGGGAGTGTCAACTTTTCTAGCACAAAGTTCAAGTCCCATGCTGGTAATGGTGGTTTCCTAGGAGGTTTTACATTCTTGATCCCTCTGAGGAACTGCCTGAGTAGAGGATGCGAAAAGACAGGTGGAGCGAAGCTGTATTCTGCTGAAATAGCTGATGCATGTATCTTGATGGAGGAATAGGACAGGCCTGTATGTAGAAGCTCTGCCAAGTACTCCAGAATGTTAGCAATATCTATGTTCGACACATCTTTTCCTCTTTCAGTACTCCAAATGACAAACCTTTTCCATTTTCCTGCATAGTTCCTTCTTGTTGAAGGTCTGCGGGCCTCAAGGATAATGTCTTTAACTCTTTGGGAAAGGTCTGGGTTAGTTGCTGCTATGTGATGTTCCAGGCAGTCAGTTGCAAGGTTTTTAGGTTTGGATGCATGATGTTGTAGTTGTTCTGAGTTAACATCAAAGGCATCAGGGGTATTGACCACATTCTCTCCCGAGACATGCTCCTCAGCAATGGGTACCAGTGTTGTCTTGGCCAATTCGGAGCCATCAGGATTATCCTTGGACGTTCCTCTTTGATTTTCAGTAGTACCTTGTGCATCAAGGGAAGAGGTGGAAATGCATATGCTTGTGCATCAAGGGAAGAGGTGGAAATGCATATGCTGTCAGGCCTTTCCAGCTGAAGGATAGAGAGTCCACCTTCCATGCAAGTGGGTGGAATGTCCTTGTGCAGAATTTTTTGAGCTGGTGATTGAGTGGGGAAGCGAATAGATCTATTTGTGGCATTCCCCATTTCTTTGTGATGGCCTTGAAGATGTCCGGGTGTAGCATCCATTCGTGAGCATCCGAGGTGGTTCTGCTTAACATGTCTGCTAGGGTGTTCTCTTTTCCCGGCACAAATATTGCCTGTAACTGGATGTTGTAGCTGAGAGCCAGATTCCAAAGGTCCAAAGTCATTCTGCATAGGGGTATGAATGAGTGCCTCCCTGTTTGTTGATGTACCACATGACTGTGGTGTTGTCTGTCCTTATCATCAAATGGCCTTCTTTGAGGAATGGTCTGAATTTTTGGATTGCCAGTTTTACTGCCAGCATTTCTTTTTGGTTTATGTGCAGGTGCAGCTGGTCTTGAGTCCACAATCCTTGTATGCATTTGTCCAGCATGTGCTCCCCCCATCCTAGGTCTGAGGCGTCCGTTGTGATGGTTTGGCTTGCTCGAAAGTTGTGGAAGGGTAAGCCTGGGTTTGACTGGCATGCTTGAGCCCACCATAGGAACTCCTGTTTTAGGCATGGGATTAGTGGGATTTCTGTTTCTAAGCTGTGCCTGTGCTGAGACCATGAATTCTTTAGGTACCACTGTAGCTTTCTCATATGCAGTCTGGCATGTGGGACCAAGATTATGCATGATGCCATGAAGCCCAAGGCCTGCAGAACTTTTCTTGCTGTTAGTTTGTTCTGCTTTGTTAATGCCAAGAAGTAAAGAGGGAGCTCTTTTTGTTTTTCTGCAGTTAGGAATGCCATTTGTTTTACTGTGTCCAATTCCGCGCCCAAGAATGTTCTTGTTTGGGATGGTATCAGCCTTGACTTTTGTAAATTGACTGTGTATCCCAGGGCTTGTAGCAAGTAAATGACCCTTTGTAAATCTGTTGTCAGCTTGCTTTTGTTGTCCGCTTGTAACAGGCAGTCGTCCAGGTATGGATAAATTTGGATTCCCTGTAGTCTGCAGTGAGCAATTACTGATGCCAGGCATTTTGTGAATACTCTGGGCGCAGTAGATAAGCCAAAGGGCGATGCTGAGAATTGATAATGCTCTGATCCTGCAAGAAATCTGAGGTATCTTCTGCAATTTTGTCGAATGGGGACGTGCAGGTATGCCTCCTTGAGATCTAGAGTTACCAGCCAACACTCCTTGCCCAGCATGGGAAGAAGTTGCTGTAGGGTCAGCATTTTGAATTTTGGGACAATGATGTATGTGTTTAATACGGACAGGTCGAGAATAGGTCTCCAACTTTTCTCTTTTCTTGGTACTAGGAAGAGTCTTGAGTAGAATCCTTTGCCCTGTTCTGTTATTGGTACTCTTTCCACAGCTCTCATCTTTGTTAATTCCGCTATCTGCTGTAGAGCTTCTATTTTTTGATTTGGAGGTAGGTTTGGCATTCCTCTTTTTACTGGTAAGGTGTGGAAGTGGAACCGGTAGCCTTGGTCTATGGTTTGCAAAATCCACTTGTCTTTTGTGATATAGTGCCAATTTTTCGAAAATAAGGCTAGCTTTCCGCCTAATGGTGCTGCTATTTGCTCCCTGGTAGGCGGTGTCAGAGCCAAGTCACTGTGATTGTCCTGTTGCAGTGGCAGTGGTTGTGTCTGTGCCTCGGTTATTGCCTTGCCACTGTCGTCCTCTGTAGGCACCTCCTCTGGATTGATTTCTGCCTCTAGAGCGTCTATTCCTGCCCCTTTGGGATCTTGTGGAGTCAGGAAAGGACCAATTTTTGGCAGGCCAGTTCCTGCTAAACCTTGGGGGCTGAACCTGTAAGAAATCTTTAACTGTTTGTACAGATTTTGCCTTTTCTTCCATTTTCTTCATTACTTGCTGGGCAGGTGTACCAAATAGACTGGCCTTATCCATAGGAGCATCTAATAGCTTTGCTTTAACATGATCCGGTAAGACCTGTTCTTTTAACCATGCATGCCTTCTTATCACTGCGCCAGTCATGGCTGATCTAAATGAAGCCTCCAGTGCATCATAGCCACATTTTAAGGAATGGTTACTAACCTGTTGGATGTTATTCACCATTTCTAATACATATTTCTTATCTAAGGATTCATCAGAGGACAGTTTTTTAGTTAACTGATCAAGCATAAACTCTTGGTATTGGATCATATGAAACTGACAGTTTAAAGCTCTAGCTGAGAGAGTAGCAGAGGTGTAAACTTTTTTCCCCCATCTCTCTAAGGACCTGGATTCCCTTTCAGAAGGAATAGGGTTTTTTGCTGTGGTCGAGGCTACTGCCTTAGGCCCCTGGGATATAGTTTCGGGGTCTGCAAGTGGGGCCTTGTATAGGTGTCTGGTACCCTGTAAAATCTATCTGGTTTGGCAGGGGCTGGAGGTAAAGAATCAGGAGCAGTGCAAACATCATTAAATGCATCATCCACAACAGGCAGTACAGGAGGTATAGCTAAGGGCCTATGTTGTGGTAAGTGCAGAAAAGTCCTAAGCCTTTTTCTTGAATCTGAAAAATCTTGTCCCTGCCATTGGAATTGTTCTCTCATGGCATGTAAGGTTTCCCCAAAGGAAAATTCCTCTGGTGGAGAGGCAGCTGGAATGGATTCTTCAGCATCGGAATCTTCATAAGTAGAAAAAGGAGCCTCTGGCTGGTCTGTAATGTCAGAGTCATCCACAGAATCATCAGAGGACACTGGCTCGGGGGGCTCTGCTCTAGGTCTCTTTTCTGGGGCTGAGAGGCCCTGTCTGGGTGAGATTGGGATCCCCTAATTAAGGATATTAAATCTTCTGCCAGAGTAAGCATTTGTGAACTTGAAGTGGGCCTGTGTGAGGGGCTTAACAGGCACTGATTTAGCAGATTTGGCTGCTTTAGCCCTGGCAAAGGCCTTAATAGACATGGCTGCAGGAGGCCTAGCAGCACCACGTGCTGGGGTAGAGACATCCAAAGGGATGGTGTCTGATAAATCACTAGGAACCACAGTTGTAGGCAAAATTTCTGAGGCCGATTCAACTAAGGTAGCAGGAGCCTCAGTAGTAGTCATGGATTCGGCTGAAGATTGACCGGTTTTCTCGGTTTCGGCCGAAACCGAGACACTCGCGGCTTGCTTAACCGTGGTTTCGGCCGAAACCGCGGACTGCGAGTGTCGGTCTTTTTTTTTTGCGTTTAACAATTTGGGTAGTCGGAGGATCCGACGGCATAATGTACGCAAAATCTGAGCCGAAAAACTGTTCAGCAAACTCCGACCGACGCCTAAGCGTTCGTCGGTTGAAGGAAGCACAGGCCGAACAGGCTGTTACGTCGTGGTCTGGGCCTAAGCAAGGCAGACAGTAAGAGTGGAAATCTTTATGAGGTATTTGTTTCCCACAAGTTAAACAGTTATTGACTTTTTCTGACATCGGCTGAGGCAAGAAAGAGTCCCCAACGGGTACTTAGCTTTTAGAAGTCGAAGTAGTATTCGGTAGTAGTAATCTCTGGATCTGACCGACCGGCACTTGCGAACAGCTTCTGCTTCGGGCGCCACGCGGCAAGAAAGACTGGGGAAAATGGCGTCGGCTGATGCCTTTATACCAGAAGACCAGCAGAGATGACGTCGGGTGAAGTGCGACATCAGCCGAAGCCGGACCCAGACTTTGGAATCCGGCCGACCGAAGGGCTGCCTGACGACAGGACAACCCATTTGTTATGACTGCAGATGCATCCATGAAGGACATCAGAGACAAAATACTGTTGCATGGATATGTAAAAAAACCTAATGAATCCAAAATAAAAAAAGCATGTACAAATTACAATATATCAAATCCAAGAACACTACAACAACACAACGGATCAAGAAAGAGGTATTAAATGGCAAACACTCGAAGTTTACTGTAGTACACTTTACTGTACTACATTTGCTTCAAGAGAAATCAATCCATCAATTTTCCATACACCCATAAATAAATTCCTGGAGAAAACAAAAACAAGTATGCAACCCATTGGACATGCCTATAATTTGGCACATTCAATCTGCAGTCTAGTTCAATTAACTGTTATTAACACAGCAAAAAACAAATACACCCACACAACTGCCTACCCAGCATTCCTTTTGCAGCCAAATGGCACAACTGTCAAAAAATACCAAAGAAAATCAAGGGACAAGGTTACATAGCTGGAATGACACCAACCTATCTAAAGAAAATTGCCCATATACAACTTACCAACTTAACCATACTCACAAGCTGATACTTACAAGGAGAATTGTTCCTTATTCTTTTGAAGCATTCAGAGACGAAAACTACAGACTTAGGAGCATTTTAAGGCCTTAACCCAAAATCATGGAATGAACCATTCACAAGCAACATACTAACCATATGACAGCCAACAACATAGTGCAGGTTCGGAACTGGTGACAGCACTCAAGCAGCATTACTGAAATTTGTAATTGACATCGTCATAAGCCGAGACAATAACAAATCTACCTCCACCCTGTTTCTACACTTCAGCAGTTAGAATCCAACTCTGTTTTATGGTGGTTCAAATCGCACCTCAGCATCACAAAACACTGTCAGCAGACATAACATTCTGTTTTTAACAGCTTCATCACCAACACAAGACAGGCCCACATAGATAAGTGCTGGGTCTCGTTTTCTTCACTGTACTTAACAACTAGAACCACCTTGAATCTGTACGAGGACGACTAGAGTTATCCCTAGTGCAGACAATAACAAAGCATTACAAACCTGGCTCAGTGAAAAGCACTCAAGGAAGACCAAGACAGCACTCAAACAAAAATAAACAAAAGGAACGAACAACTTTGTCCCTTACTGAATCCACTTCCTAAACAGAAGCCATACAACAGTGAAGGATCTTGATGTCAACATGTCTTTCCAGCAGCACATTAAAGATGCAATAACTGAACTGTACAACAGGAATAATGCCCAGCACAGATGGTGAAGTTCAAAACTAACAACAATATGGAAGAAGACAGCTGAATCTTCACCATTACCCACAACTATTCTATGGAATCTTTGGCATGGGAAACCTAAATGCAACAACTTAAAAGACGATGAAAACTTTTCAACAAAAGTCTTCCTAGTCACATCTCTGACTTATTTTACAAAACCTACACATCATATGGAAACACAGTTAAAATAAATAAGGCTAACATTCATTCACAAACTACTAAACACCAAACTGAGCCTTGAACTTATGCCCATACTACTCTGCTATAACCCCCACAAACACATGAGCATTCTTCAAACATTTTATTAACCGTAAACAAAACCACCACCAAATTAAGTGACAAAGACTCGCAGTCACATCTAACTAAACAATGGAATTCCTTACTAAATATCCTAAAATCAATTCCAGATAGCATGTTCCTCAGATACTAATGTAAAATGTTTCTTACCAACCCAATAACATACAGAAGTCTATTATCACTTAGCTCATTTATATTTATCTTTCATTTCCTACTCAACAGCACAATCCTCTACAAATACGCACAGAATGATGAGCAGCTAAGCAAGCTAAGTAAATCTGCACAGCTAAAGTTATTCGCATTTCTTTCCTCTTCTACTTGGTGGACTGTTTAAGTGCATATTGAGAAAGCCAGCACTCTTCACACCAGTTCTCTACACAAACTAGACATTTCCTGTGGAACTTGTATAACGGGGATGCTATTTATGTTATATGAATGGTACTTACCAAAGCAAAGTACTCTAATGTTAGTTTTTGTAATGTTTTTAGTTTTAAGAAAATGTTTCCAATATACTACATTATTTCTTAAAAAATGTACAGCTTATGTGATATATTTAGGAGCTCATCCCAGGTCCCCTAAGAAAATGACCTTGCTCCCAGAAGGGCTACTCTGGTTATCAGGAAAAAAAAAAAGCCAAACGCCAAAAGTAAAAAAGTAAGACTAGAGTCAGTTACCACAATATTTCCTAAATTGTAAATGATTGTTTTAAGTAGCTAGACAATCCCTACCACCACCGCCAAAACCAGTTAGAAAAAAGAATGAATAATTATTAACAACCAGGGCAAAAAATAATTCAGTTTGCATTTTTTTTACCCTAGAAATCTCAGTGCTTTGGAAAGAACATACAAGGAAAACCAATAAGGTGAAAGAGAAACATGTATGAATCAAGATAAAAATATCTATAAAATAAACAAAACACACAGTACAGTTGTGTACACTTATCATACATGTAGATGTTACACTGTATTCGCTGTTGCAGTCATCACATTTGGGTTATCCCTGCCAGGGCAGCCCTTGGCCGGCCCGAATACCAGAGGCTTAGTATTTCTGCGTCGGTTGCTGTCGCTTGAGGACTGATGTCAGGTCGTCAATAGTATAAAGAAAGGCAGCCGACACCATTACATCAGTTTTTCTTGCCCTAACCTGTCAGGAGCCCGCAAAGTAGGAGGGCAGGTTCTGGTGGAAGAACCCCATCAGTGGAAGATAAATACCAATATGTTCCTTGTAAGGAAAGAAAGAGAATAAAGGGGGTGGAGGGAGGGAAACCAGGACTGGAACAGTGAATACACTTGAACATCTACATTTATGGTAAGTGTACACAACTGTACCATGCTCTTAGTGTTTCACTGTTGTAGTCATTACATTTTGGTAGATTCCCAAAGCTGGGGAAATGGGTGGAGGTAGTCAAGAAAACTAGGGGCTGGCTAGGATGCCCTGCAAGACTGCAGAGGCAACCCCTGCTCTGGATTTGGAGAAGACAGGCAGGTAGTAATGCTTGGTAAAAGTGTGAACAGATGTCCAGGTGGCAGCCTCAAGGATGTCTCTCGTGGGGAGTCCTCTTAGGAAAGCTGCAGAGGTGGAGTGTGTCCTGACCCCCTTGGGGGGAGGCTTTCCATGCTGTTTGTAGCAGAAATGGATGCAGTGTGCTATCCATTTGGAAATGGTTTGCTTGGAGATGGCTTTGCTTTCTGCTTCTGTAGCAAAGCTAACCAGCAATTGATCAGACTTTCTGAAGGATTTAATCCTGTCCAGATAGAATCTGAGCTGTCTGAGTTGGCTGTGCACATCTAGAGAGTGAAGAATCCTTTTCCCCTTGTTCTGGGGATTAGGAAATAAGGTGGACAGGTGAATTGATTGGCTGAGAGCCACAGTGGACACCACCTTGGACATGAAGGACGGATTAGTTCGGAGGGATACCCTGTCTGCATGGAAGATGATGAAGGGTTCCACAGCCATGAGTGCTTGCAGCTCAGAGACTCTTCTGGCTGAAGTGATGGCCATAAGGAAAGCTGTCTTCCAGGAGAAAAATGTTAGTGCTGCAGAAGAAGCTGGTTCGAAAGGGGGCAGGGTGAGCTATTCCAGGACAAAGTTAAGATCCCAAGCTGGCGTTGGTGCCCTTCTGGGGGGCATCAAGCTGCTAGCCCCACTGAGGAACTGTTTGATAAAAGGGTGTGAGAAAAAGGGTCTGCTCAGTGGGAAAATGAGCAGAAACAGAAGAGGCATGAATTTTTATAGAGGAGAAAGACAGACCACTGTGCAGTAGGTCAGCTAAGTAATCCAGGATGAGAGGGATGGAGGGCTGTGCCGTATTGGCTCCCTTAGCCTGGATCCAGGTGCAGAACGTTTTCCCTTTATCTGCATAAGACTTTCTGGTGCTAGGATGCCTGGCCTCACAGATAACATCCAGAACCTGTTAACTTAGAGTGGCAGATTCGATCGGGTTAGGGAATAAGCCAAGCTGCCAAACTGAGTGTCTGCAATTTGGGATGCATGAATTCCCCTTGCCTCTGGGTCAGGAGGTTTGGAATCTGAGGAAGATGCCATGGAGGCAGCGGGGGACAGGCTGCACAGCAAGGGGTACCAGTGTTGTCGGGGCCAGTCTGGAGCTATAAGAATGGCCCTTGGTTTTTCATCCCTTATTTTGAGCAGTACCCTGGGGATGAGAGGTAGGGGAGGAAAGGCATAGACTGACAGATTGACCCAGGGGAAGGACAGGGCATCCACTTTCCCAAACCATGCAGTGATGCTCCCTGGTGCAGAATTTTCTGAGCTGATGGTTGGTGTGGGAGGCAAAAGGTCGACCCTCAGGGTTCCCCATTTCTGAGTTATTAAGGTAGAGGTACTTCTGTTGAGTTGCCACTCGTGTGGGTCCAGAAGGTTTCTGCTTAATTAGTCTGCCAGAGAGCTGAGAGAGCCTGGTAGGAATTGTGCTAACAGGTGTAGTTACATGGAAGAGGCTGTGAGCCAAAGGGTCATGGCCAGCCTGCACAGAGGGTAGGAGCGAGTCCCTCCCTGCTTGTTGATGTACCACATCACAGTGGTGTCTGTTTTGATCAGGAGAACCCCTGGTGAGAGAAGGGGTTTGAAAGCTATCAAGGAGTGCTGCACAGCCATCATCTCTTTTTGACTGATGTGCAGAGGGATTTCCAGAGGGCTCCATTGGCCCTGTATGTGCAGGAGTCTGATATGTCTGTGGTGAGAGTCTGGGCAGCAGGGGGTGGGGAGAAGGGCAGTTCCTTGTTGTGGGAGCATGCTGTTGCCCGCCAAAGAAATTCCTTTCTGAGACAAGGAATTATAGGTAGAAGAGTTTCCAGATCTTGAGAGTGTTGACACCAAAGGCTGTTTAGGGACTACTGGTTTCCTCATGTGCAGTCTGGCATATGGAATGAGTAGTATGCAAGATGCCATGAACCCCTTTTCCTTACAGATAGCTGGGGCCTGGTGGCTAGTTGAGAGAAGTAGGTTGCCAGGAAAATGTGTCTCTCTGATGTAAGGAATGCAACCTGGGATGCTGTGTCCAAACTTGCTCCCAGAAAGATTATCCTTTGGGTGGGCACCTGTTGGGATTTCTTTTCGTTGATTGTGTATCCTATGGAGGTTAGTAGTGTCTTTAAAAAGGCCAGGTGGTTGAGCAGCTTTTCCTAGCTGTCTGCCTGAATAAGGCAGTCGTCTAAGTATGGGTAAATTTGAATATTTCTTTGTTTGCAAAAGCCAATGGCCAGAGCCAGATATTTTGCAAAAACTCTGGGAGCAGTAGATAAGCCAAAGGGAAGTGCAGAGATCTGAAAGTGTTGAGATCCTGCCCTGAAGCGGAGATATATCCTACAGGATTCCCTGATAGGAATGTGGAGGTAGGCCTCTTTTAGATCTAGGGTAGCTGGCCAAGTATCCTTGGACAGCATGGGTAGGAGCTGCTGTAGGGTGAGCATTTTAAATTTTGGGATTACCAGGGAGGTGTTTAGAATTGATAGACAGAGGAAGTGGTGCCAGGTGCCCTCTTTTCTGGGCACCAGAAAAAGTCTGGAGTAGAAGCCTTGGCCTATTTGTTCTGCAGGAACATGCTCTACTGCTCTCAGAGACAGAAGGGAAGGGATTTGTTTTTGAGACTGATTTGGTGGTAGATCTGGGAACCCTTTTAGGGATGGAAGGGTATGGAAGGAAAATTTGTATCCCTGGGACACAATGTTCAGAACCCATTGGTCCTTGGTTATGGTGGCCCAGGTGCTTGAGTGAAATGAGAGTTTTCCTCCAAGGGGTAAGTGAAGGTGGGGGGGGGGGGGTGAGTCACTGAAAGTTCCTACCATAAGGGGGTGGCTTAGAAAGTACAGTTGTGTATACTTACCATAAATGTAGATGTTCGAGCGTATTCACTGTTGCAGTCATTACATTTGGGTAATCTGCTGGCAGGTTGCCCTCAGTCGGCCTGAATAACAAAGTCTTGGGTCCTGCGTCAGTTGCTGTCTCTTCTTCCATGACGTCAGGTCATCAGGGGTATAAAACATGCAGCCGATGCCATTTTAATCAGTTTTTCCTGCCCCAGATGTCAGGTGCAACCCACATGGGGAGCATAAATATATATATAAAACTGTAAATATATAAATGCACTTTATAAAATTTACCTTCAACTAAAAGCAAATACACCACAAAGGCTTTTGAGTATAGTGAAGGAAAGAGAAGGTATAGAAAGGGGGTTGGTGGGTGGATAATCCAGACTGCAACAGTGAATACACTCGAACATCAACATTTATGGGAAGTGTACACAACTGTACTATGTTCTTTGTGTTTCACTGTTGTAGTCATTACATTTGGGTAGAATCCCAAAGCTATGGATGGGAGGATGGAACTAAACAGCATTAGGAGCAGCTATAAGGCCCTGCAGGACTACAGTGGCAAAGCCTGCCCTGGATTTAGAAAAGAGAGGTAAATGATAATGCTTTGTGAACGTATGAACTGAGCTCCAGGTAGCAGCTTCTAGAATGTCTCTGGTAGGGACCCCTCTGAGAAAAGCTGCTGAAGTAGAGGCAGCCCTGGTGGAATGGAATCTGATCCCCTTGGGCACAGGTTTACCATGGTGCAAGTAGCAGAAATGAATGCAATGGCTTACCCATTTAGAAATAGTCTGCTTTGATACAGCCTTCCCTCTGATCCTGCAGCAAATGCCACCAGTAGTTACTCAGATTCCCTTAAAGATTTTGTCCTGTTTAAGTAGAATCTTAGTTGTCTGTGTACATCCAATAAATGCAGAATCCGCTCCCCCTTGTTCTGCGGATTTGGGAAGAAAGTTGGCAGGTGAATGGTCAGGTGAAGAGCCACACTGGATACCACCTTATGCATAAAAGAAGGATTGGTAAAAAATAATGAAAGGCTCCACTGCCACAAGAGCCTGTAGTTCTGAAACGCATCTAGCTGAAGTGACTGCCAAAAGAAAGGCAGTCTTCCAAGAAAGAAATTTTATATCCACAGTAGCTGCTGGTTCAAAAGGAGGTAGGGTGAGTTTTTCCAGCACAAAATGGAGGTCCCATGCCGGAGTTGGCGCTCTCCTGGGAGGCCTTAAATTTTTGGCCCCTCTGAAGTATTGTTTCAGCAGGGGATGAGAAAAGAGGGAAGGCTATGTGGTGTAATGAGCCGAGATGGCAGAGGCATGTATTTTTATTGAAGAAAAAGATAGGCCCTCATCAAGCATCTCAGTTAAGTATTGTAAAATCTGAGGAATACTGGGTTTTGCTGTGTCTATTCCTTGTGCTTGGTTCCAAGCACAGAATCTCTTTCATTTATCAGCATAAGATTTTCTAGTACTAGGCCTTCTGGCTTCCAAAATGACATCCACAGGTTTACTGTGAGATGTGGTAGGTAAAATTAGTTGATTCGCCATGCTGCAAGATTCAGAGTTTGGAGCGGAGTGTGCATAATTTGATAGTTCTGCTGAGACAATAGGTGAGGTGTTTGAGGCAAGTACCACTGAGGAAGGTGTGACATATTCCTTAGAAGCAGGTACCAGTGTAGGCGAGGCCAGTCCGGAGCAATTAGAATCATTTTTGTTTTTTCCTGTCTGACTTTTAGTAAGACCTTGGATAGTAGAGGCAGAGGGGGAAAGGCATAGATTGATACGTTTTTCCAGCTGAAGGATAGAGCATCCACTTTCCATGCTTTTTTGTGATGAGTTCTGGTGCAGAATTTGTCCAACTGATAGATCTATTTGCCTCTCCCCAAAACTACGTCCGGGCTTCCACATTTTTGTGTTAACATGCTAAATATTTGTGGATCTAGTTTCCATTCGTGCAGGTCCATAAGATTTCTGCTTAGGTCGTCTGCCAGAGTATTTTGCTTCCTGGCAGGAATTGAGCTTCAAGATGCATTTGGTAAGTCAAGGCTGTGTTCCACAAGGTCATGGCTGGTCTGCAAAGGGGGTAGGAGTGGGTACCCCCCTGCTTGTTTATGTACCACATAACTGTGGTGTTGTCCGTCTTTATCAGTAGTTGCCCCGGATGAAGTAAGTCCTTGAAGGCTGTCAGAGCATTCTGAACAGCTAGCATTTCTTTCTGGTTGATATGTAGATGCATCTGGTTTGGGCTCCATTTGCCCTGAATGCATCTACCTGCCAGGTGGCCCCCCCAAGCATAGTCTGATGAGTCTGTAGTTAGGGTTTGGGTGGCAGGGGGTAGAATAAATGACAGTCCCTTGTTTTGGTGACATGTCTCTGCCCACCAAAGAAACTCCTGTTGCAGGCAGGGAATGAGAGGAATCATTGTTTTCCAGGCTGTGACAATGTTGACTCCATAAGCTTTTTAGGTACCAGTGAAGTTTCCTCATATGCAGTCTCGCATATAGAATTAGTAGAATGCAGGATGCCATGAACCCCAAAGCCTACAGAATTTGTCTTGCAGATAGCTGGGTTTTTGTTGCCATTTGTTTGAAGTATGTTGTCAATTGAATTTGTTTGTCTGGTGTGAGGTAAGCCATCTGGGCAGTTGTATTCAAGTTTGCACCCAGGAATGTAATTATTTGAAAGGGTACCAGTTGTGATTTCTTTTCATTTATGGTGTACCCTAGGCATGCTAGAAGCTTTTTTACAAACGCCAGATGTTGGAGAAGAGAGTGTCCTTGTCCTCTGCCTGAATGACACAATCGTCTAGATAAGGATAAATTTGAATGTTTCTTTGTCTGCAAAATGCAATTACTGATGCCAGGCACTTTGTAAAGACCCTGGGCGCAGTAGATAAGCCAAAGGGCAGTGCAGAGAACTGGTAATACAAAAAGCCTGCTTTGAAGCGGAGGCATCTCCTGCAAGATTCCCTTATTGAGATATGCAGGTATGCCTCTTTTAAGTCTAGAGTTACCAACCAGGCATTCTTGCCTAGCATAGGCAGTAGCTGTTGTAAAGTCAGCATTTTGAAATTTGGAAATGTCCAGGAACGTGTTCAGTACAGATAAGTCCAGAATTGGACGCCATGATTTGTCTTTTCTGGGTACCAGGAAAAGTCTTGAATAAAATCCTTGTCCTTTTTCCTTTTCTGGTACTGGTTGAATAGCCCCCATATCCATGAGGGACAGGACTTGTTTCTGGGCCTCTGCCCACTGGTTTGGTGGCAGATCTGGCCATCCGTTTGGAATTGGCAACGTGTGGAAATGAAATCTGTACCCCTGGGATAATATGTTTAGTACCCACTTATCCTGGGTAATTAAATGCCAATTTTGAGCATGAAGTGCTAGTTTTCCCCCCAAGGGGGCTTCCAAAAGACAAGTGCTTGGAGATGACAGATTAAAGTCATTGAGACTGCTTACTGTAGGGTTGTACTTAGTTACCTCCAGATTTGGAGGAGAAGGCACCCCATTGCTTTGACCTGTAAGATCCTGGTGCTTGGTATCTGGAGCCTTTGGAGCGCCTGGGTTTACCCTGAGTGGCTCTGTTGGACATAGGAAAGGACCAATTCTTAGTAGGCCAGTGCCTACTGAACCTGGGTGGCTGCACTTGCAAGAAATCTTTTACAGTTTGCATAGATTTAGCTTTGTCTTCTATTTTCTTTAAAACCTCTTCTGCCTTATTACCAAAACAGACTGTCATGCTGTAAAGGGGCATTAAACAATTTAGCTTTAACATGATCGGGCAGATTTTGCTCCTTGAGCCAGGCATGCCTTCTTATCACAGATCCAGTTACGGTGGCCCTTCAAGAGGCCTCCAAGGAATCAAAACCACACTGCAAAGTATGTTTTCCTACCTGTTCTGCTGAATTCTATAAATCCTGTAACTCTATTTTCCACACAATCAGAAATCAACATCATTTTCTGTTTCAATAAACCCATAACATGCTGTTGATATTTAAGCATATAAAACTGGCAGTTTAAAGCCCTGATTGCCAAGGTTACAGACATATAAACCTTCTTACACCATCTATCCAGCGGCCTGGAATCTCTATCAGAAGGGGTAGGATTTTTGACTGTAGAAGCCTTAACACCCTTGGGACCCTGAGAAATAGTCTCAGGATCAGCAGCAGGATTTTTGAAAAGAAATTTGTGGGAGTCAGGAACCCTGCAATATCTGCCTGGCTTACTAGGAGCACCGGCAGGGAATCAGGAGTCATGCTGGATTCCGAGAACACACCATCAACAATGTCTAATACAGGAGGTATTGCCAAAGGCCTATGCTGAGGAAGAAGAAGAAAATCCCTAAGCCTCTTTTTTGATTCCGAGAAGTCCTGACCTCCCAGTGAAAATGTTCCCTTAAAGTATGCAAAGTCTCTCCAAAACAGTAATCCTCAGGAGGAGAAGCAGATGGGATGGATTCCTCTGCATCAGAGTCCTCAAAAGGAGGAATAGAAGATTCCTGATCAGAAGAAATGGAAACCTGATCTGAAGATTCATAATCGGTGCCTTGCCTAGGCCTCTTAGTGGGGGGGAGGGGGGGTTGGGAACCCCTGATCAAGGTAATTAAATCCTCAGCCATTTTAATCATTTGTTTTTTAGGCATAGGGGCCTGAGCACATGGCTCATGCATCAGTTTTGTAGACAAAGAAGTTGGTTTTGACCTTGTTTTTGTTGATGGCATTGGTTTAATATAAAAATGTTGAGGCCTGAAAACACCCCCGGAAGCCGGTGTCTGCTCAGCGGCTCCGGACCCATCCAAGGGGAGAGACATCTGCGGGTTCAATATTTGCAGAATCTCGTGGCATACCGGACTCCGAATGTGTCTCGGTAGAGGCCTGTGACTCAAAAGTAGCGGGTATCAGGGGCTGCGAAAGCGCCTCACTGAGTACAAGCGAACCTGTGACTGGCTTAGGAGAAGCTTCGTCGTCGGTTTTGGACCTCAACGGTCTGTCTCTGTCTTTGTCCTTGTGTTTTTTGTGTACTCCGGTAATCGGATTGCTAACCGATGACATTTCGGGGTAGTTAAATCTTGAACCAAAATATTTAGAAGCAAAAATATACCAACGCTTAATAGTGCGTTGGTAAATTTAGCACAAAACCGACAGCAAGGCACACTGTGATCAGGGCCTAGGCAAGGAATACATTACAAATGAAAATCCTTATGAGGCATTTGCTTCCCACAAGTAATGCAATTATTAACTTTTACTGACATCAGTAAGGAGCAAGAAAAAAAAAAAAGTTTCCCCAACGGGGTACTTAGCTTTAGTATGAAGACTTGGTTCTGAAACTCAAAAATGAAAATTTCAGGAGTCTGCCGACCAGCACTTGCGAACTGCTTCTGCTTCGGGCACCGCGTGACAAGAAAGACTGATTAAAATGGCGTCGGCTGCATGTTTTATACCCTTGACGACCTGACGTCATGGAAAAAGAGACAGTAACCGACGCAGGACCCAAGACTTTGTTATTCAGGCCGACTGTAATGACTGCAACAGTGAAACACGAAGAACATCTCCATGGTTTTGAAGTGGAGATGGTCCACTGCTTAGATCTTTGCATTCCCTGGGGTTGCTGTCCGGGGGGGGGGGGGGGGATTCTGTTTCCACGGGGCCTAGGTTGGGCTGGTTTACTCAGAGTAGGAAAGGACCAGTGCTTGGAGGGACAATGCCTACTGAACCTAGGATGCTGGACTTCTAAGAAATCCTTAACTGTTTGCATAGATTTTGCTTTTTCTTCCATCTTTTTAAGACCTCTTCTGCCTTAGTGCCAAATAAGTTATCTTTGTGCAACGGGGCATCCGACAATTTAGATTTGACATGGTCTGGCAGGGGTTGTTCCTTAAGCCATGCTGTCTTCTAATGACCGATCCAGTGACTGCAGCCCAGCAAGAAGCTTCTAGGGCATCAAAACCACAGTGCAAAGTGTGTTTAGTTACTTGGCTTGCAGAATACATTCTTCTTCTTCTTTCGGCTTTTCCCGGTTAGGGGTCACCACAGCAGATCACCTGCCCGCTCATGATTGCCAGTGTAGCTTTTACGGTGTAGAGTTGCCAGCCCGGCGCCCAACCTTCCACAGAAGGCACACACACGGACACACTCACACCTAGGGCCAATTTAGAGTGTCCAATCCACCTACAGCAGGTCTTTGGGATGTGGGAGGAAACCGGAGCAGCCGGAGAAAACCCACGTGACCACAAGGAGGACATGCAGACTCCAAACGGAAGGCACCACAGCCAAGGATCGAACCAGAGAACCTCTTGCTGTGAGGCGGCAACGCTAACCGCTGCACCACTGCGGTCACTCGGCTTGCAGAATACATTAAGTCTTGTAAATTTTTAGATTCTGCATAAGCAGGTAGGCAAGACATTTTTTGTTTAAGGAGTTCCAGGGTATGTTGCTGAAATTTCAGCATGTGGAACTGACAGTTTAGTGCCCTGATAGCAAGAGTAGCTGAGGTGTATACTTTTTTTACCCCATCTGCCCAATGCTCGGGAATCCCTGTCTAAGGGTGTGGGATTCTTAGCAGAGGTTGCTTTAATCCATTTTGACCCTTGAGAAATGACCTCAGGGTCAGCTGTTGGATTTTTAAACAGATATTTGTGCGAGTCAGGGACTCTAAGTACCTGTCTGGTTTTCTGGGAGCAGGAGGTAGGGCATCAGGAGTCAAGCTGGATTCTAGGAAATCATCATCCACAACATCCAGGACTGGGGGGATGGCCAAGGGTCTGTGTTGCAGAAGATCTAAGAATTCCCTCAGTCTCTTTTCAGACTGAGGGTAGTCCTGACTCTCCCATTGGAAATGCTCCCTTAAAGTATGCAAGGTTTCCCAAAAGGAAAAATCCTCTGGGGGAGAGGCTGAAGGAATGGAGTCCTCTGCATCAGAATCCTCATAATTGGAAAGTGGGGTTACTTGTCTTCATAGTCAGATGCATTAGGTTCATCTGACTCTTGTTCAGACAAAACTGCAGGAGACAGATCTCTTTTTCTTTCAGAGGGGGTAGCTTGTCTTCCCCTGATCAGCATGATAAGGTCTTCTGCCATTTTAAGCATTTGAGACTGAGGCAAAGTAGCACACGCCTGAGAGTGGGTCTTCTGTTTTTGGTGTGGTTCAAACTCTGGGCCTAAGAAACTCGGTAATTTCTGAAAGAACGGTAGTCGCAAAAGACGACGTTGGTTTGTGCTGAGTTTCGATGGTGCGAAGGACTTCCTCGGAAGCCGGTGCCTGCTCATTGGCTCCGGACCCATCCAAGGTAGAGACGACCACAGGATCTTTAGTCAAAGAAGAGTCTTGCGGCATACCGAACTCCAAAAGGGTCTCGGTAGCGGCCTGCGAAAGCACCTCATGACTATGACTGATGACTAGCTTAACGGAAGCGTTGTCGGAAGGTTTGGACCTGTGCGGTCTTGTCTCTGTCTTTCTCTTTACATTTTTTCAGAAGATCTGCTGTCGGATGGCTTACCGAAGCCATATCGGAATTCGAAGACTGTAATTGAAAATATCTGGCTACAATAAGGGCCAGACGATGGATAGTTCTGGCACTGAACAAAGCACAAAAGCGACAATGCAGGAATACTAAGCTTCATTCGGGCCGGCCAAGGGCTACCCTGGCAAGGATAACCCAAATGTGATGACTGCAACAGTGGAATACGAAGAACATCTTAAGTGTCTCATTTCATAGGTAAAAAAACTACTGCCTGGCTAAATGGCCTACAGGGTCACACCCTGTAAAGACAGAGTATTAAATTCAGAACTACAGGAAGAAGTTTGATAACTTTCAATGTTTTTATGTAAAGTCCAAATCAAAATCATCAAAACATGTTAATGCTCAGGCTTTACACCATTAAATTCCCCAATATGTGAGGTCTATACCTCTTGTGCTTAATTATTTCCAATACTGTACAAAATATCTAGAATGGGGCATCTGACTATCAACAGGATGTTTTTTTGGATCAACCACCCAATCGCCATTCCAAGAGACTAGCAAGAGAAATTAAACCACTGTCATTTGGAAATATGGAACCAGACTCAATCATACATGTAACTTAACATGAAAAAAGAAAACAGGTTATGGTTTTCTTCAGAAATGTTGCAGAAGTGGCAAATCACTATAAAATCTCTCACAGACTAAAAGGGAAGAAGAATCATATCTTACAGACAATAAAGCGGAGTTATTTTATTCAGTGAAGAACTTTCCCTTAAGGAAGATGGCAGAATAAGACAGTTTTACACTGGAAAACAAGAGACAATAATATGATATGGAGTTAGTAAACACAAAAAAATGAAAGAATACCATAAAAAAGTAACTATTATGAATTTACATCTTTACCAAAACTAAAGGCCATCCCAGTCACCCAAATTATAACTTGAAATGATGAAAAGGTTCCACACGCTGCATACATTTCAGGAGAAGAAGAAAAATGATAATTCTCTTGGTATAATTAGTCAGAAAACAGCCCGAGATTTATTTATTCCTTTTATAATGCATGAAACTTCTGATTTTATGCTAAAAGCAGCAAAATGAAGCTATAGACGTACAGATGTATTTTCTGTAATTAAGCAGGCCACAGTTCAGAAGTCACAAAATACCTCTCCCAGCAAAAAGAAAGGTTTCACCCTTTCCCCACAGGACTAACAGGACATTTTCTCACATAAATTTGAAGACAGTCTTTCCATCCTGGAAATAAATAAAACTGAAGGACAGACACAGAAAAAAAATAATCTGATAGCAAAATGTGACCACAGAACTTTACCTTCATAGGGTTATGGTTATCTGTTGTTGAAGCACCAAACATGCTTGTACTGCCTGAGCCAAACCCTGATGTTGTTCCAAACAGACTCATTCTGTATCTAGAAAAGGATCAAGAGGTTGTAAGCATTTTACTTAACCTGTAAAAATAAAATTAGTTTAATTAATTTGTTTACAAAGACACACACTCACTTTTGGTGATGAATAACCCTAATTCAATCTGTTTATAGGTCCTGCCAAGCCATCCTCCACAGAAAAAGAAGTGCACTACGATTGTTAGACATGCCCACTAACCTTTAAATAACTTGTTCAACTACGTAGGGTCATGTGTACAGTCTTAGCAGCCAGGGTCCACATATTACAATAATAAACATGCCAGATATAGTTCTCACTTCTTCCGTTAGGCCCACTCATCTTATAATGCCCACAAAACAAGTGTTTGATATGCTGTCAAAACAGCCCCCACCTACAAACCTCTGCAGTGTGGTAATCTGGGAACAAAGCAACCTAGATTACAATTCTGGTGCAATGTACACAGCTCTTCCCCAACAAAATGTAGCTTCTCCAATGCTTCACACATCAACAAATATCCTGGTGGCTTGCACATTTATAGACTTGTACTATAGGCACTGCAAGTGACAATCCAACAACTCAAATGAAGGGCTAGCAAACTCCAATATTCTCATAATTCTGTATGTTTGTTCATCCACATGTATGCATGCTTTTTTGCACGGGTGGGTAGCAATCTCTTGAGATGTATAAATCCCAGAAAATATTAAGGCTTACAAGCAAATTCTCAAGTCAGTTTACAAACAAATTCTCAAGACAGTTATCAGGGAGATGTATTTTTAATCTGTCAGATATACAATAAACTAAATGCAACAACATGTTTTTGGCTCGTGAATATTTTTATTTTAGAAATAAAAATGATATACGTCTATTTTAGGGAGTGTAACTGCAATGACACTGAACATCAGATTAGATACATTATGAATATTTTTTTTTTATTGAATAGCAGCTTTAAGCAGCAGACATTCCTGCTAACAAAAAGCAGCAGGCCAACCAGAGTGCAGTGTGCAAACAGGCTGAAGAATATCAGAAACATGTCAGTACTTAGCTTGACACATTATAAATGGAAGAAACCAAATGCACTTTCTGAAGGAATATGCTGCCTTTTGAAATCACAAGCTTAACTGCCTAATTTGTAAGGGTGACTCTGGGATTTCCTCAGAGTAATTTACTCTTGCAGTATATCAATGGTGGTTGTGTCATCAAAAGCAAACATACAACATAACTTGTGGCATAATACTTGGTTCAGCAAGTTTCACCACTATTAAGAGGAGGATACCAACACTATTTTGAAATTGGGGTAAAGCCTTTTGCACAAGATGACTCTGTTCAGCTTAGAAGAAATGGTCGCCGGAGAAGCTGACTGAGGGTGTATGTGCGCACGAGTGCACATAGCAGATGTCAGCAACCACACAACAGGGAAAGGAGCACCGTTGGTTCCGTTGCTGGTCTTTATGACTGCAAGGCCTGCACTACGGATCCTTGTTTGTGGTAGCATGCATGTATATTCCCTTGGCAGGCAACTGCATAACACACAAGCACAGCAAAGTAGCTGCTGTAATGTAGAAATCATTCTCATCAGAATGATGGCCCACGAGTGCCAAACACACCCAATTCTCACTAGAGGAGAGAATGAATAGGTCAATACGCTCTTGTTTGAGGGTCACAGGACTCTGGAAAGAATCTAGGAAGGGAGAAAGTGTGTTTGTGTGAATGAGTGAGCAGGAGTAAAATGTGTGTGTGAGTGAGAGATACAGCAAGAGACAGAATGAACGAGTGTGTGTGTGTATGAGCTGAATGAATGACTGCATGTGTGAGAGAGAGAGGCTGAGTGAAAGAGTACGTGTGTGATCAACTCAGTGAGAGACAGAGACCGAACGCATGCGTGTGAGTGACTGTGTGAGAAACAGACACCAAATGCATGTGTGTGAGAGAGACAGAAAGTGCACAAGACGGTGTGCGACGAAAGAGAAAAAGAAATGAGAGACAAGAGAATGAGTGCATGTGAGAAATACATCTACAACATTCCTACCTACATCTCACCATGCCAAAGTCCTTTATTAAGCCACAGTGAGTTGGGCCTTTTGCCCTTGCTCTACCGTTTTCCAAGAACCTGCTGTGAGACTACAAAAGTGCTTATTTTCAACTGTTTTCTGCACTTCTGATTAACTAAAACAATATTTGCTGCAAATCTGTTTAAACTGTGCAACTGTAGTTTATTCTTAGTGAACTGAAACCTTACCTCTCTTTTGATCCTGTCTCCCCACACGCCCGCCTAACTGTTGTTGTGGTCTTAAAGCTTGGTGGCTTTTGAGTTGTCCACCTCTACTATACAGTAGAGAGTAGATATCCAAAACATCAATTATCCGAACACAGCCTTCCAAAGTTTTCAAATATGAAAAATCAAGTCTGAATATGTAAACATTATACATATTCACTTGCACATGTTTTTTGAGCTTGTAGCCAGTTGGTGTGTGTAAAACTCTATTATCCACTGGATTCGCCAAATGGTTGAAAAGTGTATTTTCTGCATGCAGAAAAAACACAAGATTTTAGAAATGTTTTATCCGGTTCTATGTACGTTTCATTATCCGAACAGTTTAATTATCCAAACTACCTTGGGTCCCAATTCGTTCGGATAGTCGATTCCCTACTGTAAATTTGATATTTGACACACTTCCCAGTCCCACTGCATCAGCTCATTCTACGGAGTACAGTGAGATCAGTTGTGAAGGCCCAGCCCTTTAGCTACTTACAGCTATCTTCAAGTTTATAGAGCTGAGTATATTTTCTGTGTTATTCTGTATTATAGAGCTAAATTGTCTGCTTGATATCTGTGTCTTACTGCTCTGCAAATCTATAGAAAACAGTATATATATTTTTTTATAATTTGCACATTCCTTACATCTGTGTTGAAACTGTTCCCCCACCCCCCCCTCATTTCCTGCCTTGTCTTTCAGCTGATATAATTTAGCTAGTGCTGTGTCTCCTTTTAATTAACAACCTGTATTCAAACTGGAACCTTAGTTTGAGAGACAGCCTTACAGAACTATCTTCAAGTTTATAGAGCTGAGTATATTTTCTGTGTTATTCTGTATTATAGAGCTAAATTGTCTGCTTGATATCTGTGTCTTACTGCTCTGCAAATCTATAGAAAACAGTATATATATTTTTTATAATTTGCACATTCCTTACATCTGTGTTGAAACTGTTCCCCACCCCCCTCATTTCCTGCCTTGTCTTTCAGCTGATATAATTTAGCTAGTGCTGTGTCTCCTTTTAATTAACAACCTGTATTCAAACTGGAACCTTAGTTTGAGAGACAGCCTTACAGAACTATCTTCAAGTTTATAGAGCTGAGTATATTTTCTGTGTTATTCTATATTATAGAGCTAAATTGTCTGCTTGATATCTGTGTCTTACTGCTCTGCAAATCTATAGAAAACAGTATATATATTTTTTATAATTTGCACATTCCTTACATCTGTGTTGAAACTGTTCCCCACCCCCTCATTTCCTGCCTTGTCTTTCAGCTGATATAATTTAGCTAGTGCTGTGTCTCCTTTTAATTAACAACCTGTATTCAAACTGGAACCTTAGTTTGAGAGACAGCCTTACAGAACTATCTTCAAGTTTATAGAGCTGAGTATATTTTCTGTGTTATTCTGTATTATAGAGCTAAATTGTCTGCTTGATATCTGTGTCTTACTGCTCTGCAAATCTATAGAAAACAGTATATATATTTTTTATAATTTGCACATTCCTTACATCTGTGTTGAAACTGTTCCCCCACCCCCCTCCCTATTCTGGGTTGTAGTTTAAATTTGGTGGCTTTTGCAGTGCCCGCCCCACTTTAGATTTGATCTAAGACACTCCCCCAGGACATCTCTTTACCGCATTCTACCTAATAAACCCTTTCTGCACTTGCTTTTAGTCCTTTTTAATTTAATTACATTTTTCAAACTATGTGTGGACTAATATTGCTACATATTCAAGTGTGCCAGCTTGCACTGCATGAGAATTGTATTTACTACTGCTTTTGCTACTTTTCTAAAAAAAAAAAAAAAAAAAAAAAAAAAATATCTTCTGCTTTTACTGTACTTGTGTTTCTTCCTACTTTATTTTGCTTTTGCGTCATCTTAAACGTTCTCAATTGTATTTATTACTGCTTGGTGTAACTCATTCTAAGCCTTTTAGTTTAAACACTTGGGCTTCAGACCAGTTGTTTTACATTGAGAGGGTTTGTGGTCTGCACTCTAGTGGCAGAACAGGTAGCTTACATCCTTCTAAGTTGGGAACTGCTGATTGAGGGCTCAGTGTCTGTTATTCTAAAAGTATATTAATTCTGGTTTAAGCACTTGGGCTTTCAGGCCAGTTATTTTACATTAAGAGGGTTTCGTGGTCTGCACTCTTGTGGGAGGAGAGGCTGGACTCTGCCCTACTGAGCTGGGAATTTCTGGTTGAAGGCTTATAGTGCATGCATATCTGAATTTCTTCTTACTGAAATTGGTACACCTTGTTTGCTGTAGCATAGACTAGATCCAGGCCTACTGAATCTAGCTTTGTTTGTATAACTTGAGCACTAATCCAGGCATTAAAGTATTCAGTTGTATTTATTACTGCTTGGTAGTAACTTGGTTAAAGTGTAGCTATCATTCTAAGTCTTTTGGATTAAGCACTTGAGCTTCAGACCAGTTTTGTTCTACATTAGGAAGGTTTGTGGCATGCACTGTGGTGGCAGGACAGGTAGCTTTCATCCTTCTAAGTTGGGAACTGCTGATTGAGAGCTCAGTGTCTGTTATTCTTAAAGTGTATTAGCTCTGGTTTAAGCACTTGGGCTTCAGGCCAGTTATTTTACATTAAGAAGGTTCGTGGTCTGCACTCTTGTGGGAGGAGAGGCTGGACTCTGCCCTTCTGAGCTGGGAATTTCTGGTTAAAGGTTTATACTGCCTGAATATTTGAACTGTATCTTACTGAAATTGGTACACCTTGTTTGCTGTAGCATAGACTAGATCCAGGCCTGCTGAATCTAGCTTTGTTTGTATGCTTGTTATTTCCTGGACGCTAATTCCACCTAAACGCGCTTCTCAGCACTTCTGTGGATCCCTAGTGATATCTGCATTGCTTACTGTACTTATTTGCTTGCTTCGCTTGAAATAAAGTTACTGTTTGTCGTTTTTGCATTTAAGTTACCTGTAACACATTGCACTTGTTACCTGGCACTTGCTCACTAAAGCAATTATAAGTCAGCACTAAAAATTAAAAGCACTACACCCTCGCTCCCCATTGGCCCTTGTTTTCAATTATAAAGGAATTCCCAATATTATTCTAGCTTGTCCAAAGGTCAGTTGTCAATCTCCTCTCCGGTCCAGCTGGTGAATATGGGAATCTTGAGGCAATGTTACAACTGCCTCATGTACACAGACAACCCTCTCCTCCTCCCAACAAATTCCAACACATGTGAGAGATGCAACCATATAGCCAAATTGGAGGCTAAGCTCTCTCAACTCAGTACTGGCATAACCAGTCAGGAGGAGAAGGAAACCACACTCACTACAATTCCAGTCTCACATAGACCTACCACGACAGCAAACCAAACACATAATCACACAAAAACATACTCGGAGGCTCTAAATAAAGATCTGCCTAAGCAGCAGAGACCTCCAAAGCAGACACCCAAGCAACCGCTACCCCAAAACAAAACACGTGCAACACATATCTCACAAAGCCAGTGTGCCACAGCCCTTAAGGCTAAACAACACACCTGATACGCTTGTAATAGGTGACTATCGTCAGGCACACTGACGTCCCGCTCACCAGGCTGAACAAGGAGAAGGTCACGGTGAGCAGCCTGTCTGGCGCTAGGATCCGCCACATAACACAAGCACTCAGGTCACTCCAAGGCAAGTACAAATATGACTCAGTCATTGTCCATGCTGGTGTGAATGACCTGAGACGTACCTCCCTGGACTACATGAAAAGAGACATAGAGGAGCTCTCTGAGCATGTAGCCCAGGCTGGTATGACCCTGACCTTGAGTAGCATCTTACCCTCACGAAGAATGATGCCACAATATGAAGACAAGATGATCAATTTCAACAATTGGCTTAAGTATTGGTGTCATTCAAAGGGGATCCAATGCCTGTCAGCTTGGGATGATATGCACGACAAGCCACGATGCTTTGCTAGGGACAGCTTGCACTTGTCACCCCTGGGCTTTCGGATATTGGCAAAGGCTCTTGCTACCCCCATAGTGCCTTTTTTAGGCAAAGCTCAAAAGACAAACCCACCTCCATAGGTATCACAAGGGATAAGAAACTAAGAGTAATGCTACTCAATGCTAGAAGTCTAAACCTCAAGATGCACTTTTCGAAACTCTACTTAGCATGGAGAACATCGATATCTGTGCAGTAACAGAAACCTGGTTCAGGACTCCCGAGAGCACCCCAGCACTACCAGGTTATACCTCATACCATGCTTTTGCCCCAAAACTTGGACCGAACCACAAAAGGAGGGGAGTATCGATATTCATCAAAGATACCCACACCTCTAGGTTGGTGGCAAAGCACGAAGCATCAGAGACTATCCATGTGCAACTAACAGTGGGTAAAACTGCCTTCCAGTTTATAGCCTGCTACAGACCACCCTCCCAAACCCAGGAACCCCACTCGGCCTTCCTGAGAACACTGGAAAATATGAAGGTCTCTCCGAACACCATTATATTGGGCGACTTCAACTACCCAAACATAGATTGGGAGCATTACTCTAGCTCCAACACCCTTGCCCAAAGGTTCCTAAAATTCATAAACTCAAATGCTATGGAACAACATGTTACCACTCCCACAAGAGGGGAAAACATACTGGACCTGATCAATCACCAACATGGGTACTCTATGCTCCAGACCAGAAGTGTATCCCTCACTGGTAAGATCAGACCATAAACTGATCTCACTGGATATTCACATCCCGACCCCACCCCCTGCCCAGAAAACCACAGTGAAAAACTTCTCTAAAGCAAATTTCACACTCCTCAAAACCGAGGTGGAATCCTTCAAAGCCCCCGGGCCTGTGGAAAATACGGCCCAGACCGCAGAATCCTTTATAAATGCATTCTATGAACACCTTCAGGAATGCATGGATCATGCAATCCCAAATAAAACCAAGACCCAATCCTCCAAAGGCAGACGACCTGTCTGGTGGACCCCAGCCATAAACAAACTATACAATAGAAGGAGGAAGCTACTACATGATAGAGCAAAATCCCAAAAAGGGAAGGCATCTCTGATCAGTATTAGCAAAAAACTAAGGGCACTCATAAAATCGTCAAGGCCAGCTTCAAGAGAAAAATTGCACAGAACACTAAGGATAATCACAAGGCTTTCTTTAGTTATGTTAGGAACCTGGGTGGGAATTCCCAGATATGCTCAGAATTAGTCCAAAATGACAAAAAATACACTGATCCCACAGACATTGCCAACATCCTAGCTGACAGGTTCAGCGCAAACTCCCCCCCCTCCCCACCAAAAGGGCAAATATCTATCCCAGCAGAGTGCTGCCCCCCTGACATCTCAGATGCTCAGGTGGGAGCCGCCCTCTCCAAAGCAAAAAACAGCATCAATGGGACCAGGCGGTGTCCCAGGCTGCGCCTACATGAACTCCAAGAAGAGCTAAACCCAAACATAAAACTACTGTTCAATCTCAGCCTTACTACAGGATATGTATCCAAAGAGTGGCGTGCAGCAACAGTGGTCCCTCTCCACAAAGGTGGTGCCTCAACGGACCCTGGAAACTATCGCCCCATAAGCCTGACTAGCTTGGTCTGCAAAGCTATGGAAAGGATCATCATGGACCTCATAAATAAAGATATTGGGGACCTACAGACACTGGATCCTACCCAGTTTGGCTTTAAGGGCAGATCCTGCCTCTTAAACCTGGTTGACTTCTTTGAAACAGTCACCAAGGCCATTGACGAAGGGAAGGTGGTCCACACAGCCTATCTGGACCTCAAAAGCCTTCGATACAATACCCCACTCGGGCATTATAGATAAGCTGACCAGCTTAAATATAAACCCTATGTCACTAGATGGGTTGCAAACTGGCTCAAGGACAGAACCCACATGGTTAGAATTGCTGGAGCCATGTCAGACTCCAAACCAGTTACAAGTGGCGTCCCACAAGGCTCAGTCCTGGGACCTCTCTTGTTTGGTATATATTTCTCGGAGGTACAGGCCAACACGGAAGGACTGTGGCTGACCAAGTTCGCAGATGACTGCAAACTGGGCGCCATAATCGACTCTCCAGCCGACACAAGCATCCTCCAAAAGGGCCTCATAGAAACAGACAACTGGTGCCAGAACCATGGCCTCAAGCTAAACGCCCAAGTGTATAGTCATCCCCTTTGGCAAAAACAAAGTGCCCACAAATTACCACATAGGTGGTAATCCATTAAGTACAGAAGAAGTAATTAGGGACCTGGGGACCCAAGTTGATAGCAATCTCTCATTTGACAACCACGTGGCCAAAGTGGTTAGAAAAACATTTTATATAGCCCACCTAACCATGAAGGGATTCACATCTAGATTAGGGGAGGTCATCGTGCCTCTTTACTCATCCCTCATCAGGCCCATAATAGAGTACAATGCCCCTTTTGGGATGTACCTTACCAAACACCTGCAGCAACTGGAAAGACCCCAAAAGTACCTCACCAAGAGGATCAAAGGGCTCAAACAGATGCCATATGCTGCCCGGTTAAAGAAACTCCAGCTCTACTCAGTGGCATACCGCCTGCTCAGAGGTGACCTGTGCCTGACGTACAAGGCCATGTCCAACCCGGAATTAAGGGACATGCTGCACCTCAAAAAAACAAATCCCATCGAGCTACACACTTGAGAGACTTGAACCTCAGCACTGAAATAAATAGGACATGCTGGAGGGACAGATTCAGAACCCAGAGGCTCCCTTCACTCTGGAATAAAATCCCAGTCCAGGTTAGGCAGAGTCCCTCATTGACTCTCTTCAAGAGGAATCTTGAGTGGATGGGAGATCGTAGGTTTATCCTGGGTATCACTTCTGAGTCACTGTTAGACAGAGGCACAGTATACTAACCTCGAAAAAGGGCATAGCAAAATTAATTTAAAATGGGTGGCGAAAGCCAAACACACTCTGGCTAGGCTTATAAATGCCCTAGGGCAGATAGCCTAGTATGAACCTATGAACCTTGAATTATCTTCCGTTTCCTCACTTTCTACTTAAAAAACTGTGCCTCTTCCTACTTTTTGCTGCTTGGGCTTAGGTGTTCAATTGCATTTATTCTGCTGCATTTGTTACTGCTCATCAGTAACCCGATTAAATGGTTCTGCATCTACCCTGTGCTGATGTCAAAGCTGCTAAGATAATCTACAAAATGCATTCTGACTTGTACTGTGCTTGTATTTGATTAACTGTGCTATTTTATTAACTTGCATTACATTTGCACAGTATTTGTTTTATGGTTTTACTGTTAAAGTGTTTAACTGAATGTGAAATGTTCTGCTGTTATATTTAAATGTGTATCTGTTTTACTGTGTTAAATCAACCTAAACAGAGTCTAAATATCTTTAGCATAGTCTGGTTACAGGTGTTGCTGTATCCAGATCTGTTTGTGGGATTCCTGTGTTTCCTGCTACGCCATCTTGCGTTGGTTGGGGCCTACCTGCACTTAGGAGTAAGTGAACTGGTTTGCACTGGTCTGGCATAGGGTATTTAGCTAAGGGCTTAGGGACAAGGGTGAATTGGTCAAGTCCAGCGTTTCTATTTTACTTTTGTTTTGTATTTAAACCCTGCATTTTGCATGGGTTTGTACCTGTCTGTATGTCGCACACTGCCACACCACTATTTTAACCCTTTGCGAGGTATCTCAGCTGCATTTTTTTTCCCTTCCAGCACTCCTGTGTAAGTAAGGTTCTTCCTTGCAGCTACTGTATTCATTTTATTCAGCCCTACTCACACCTATCGGTTCTCTCCTCAGATAGTTCCCACTCTACTATCCCTGACCTCTCTTCCACAGATTCTGACAACCATGGACGGACAATTTCCTATAGTTTCTCCCACTAGAATGGTTGATATGGGCATCGTGAGACAGTGTAGCAACTGCCTCATGTACACGGACAACCCTCTATTACTACCACCTAAGAACACATTAAGAACCTAGAATCCATGCTCTCTCAATCACAAGCCGGTACATCTAGCACTGAAAAGACTGTCTGCACAAACACCACACTTCTACCACCACCCACACCTGTGCAACACACTCCCATATTTGTGGAGGTACTCAACAAATATATACCTAAACAAGAGACCTCAGATGCAAACACACATGCACATCATCACCTACAGCACCAAGCACCACAGATAGTACACACACCTGTGTCTCATAGCCTCTAAAGCCCAGCCGCAAACCCAACATACTAGTCATAAGAGACTATCATGAGACACACGGATGTGCTCTTCACCAGGCTAGACAAAGAGAAAGTCATAGTAAGTTGCTAGTCAGGTGTTAGAATCCACCATACCACGCATGCACAAGTCTCTCAACAACAGGTACTGCTATGATTTGGTCATAGTTCATGCTGGTATGAATGACTGAGATGTACCTCTCTGGACTATATGAAGGGAGATATGACTGAGCTTGCTGAATGTGTCCCAGGCATGTATGTCCCTAGCCTTAAACAACATCCTACTGTCACCCAGAAGGATGCCTAAATACAAACAGAAAATGACTGACTAACAATTGGTTTAGTTTCTGTTGTCATTCCAAGGGGATCCAGTAAATGACAGCCTGGGAGGACATCACTGACAGACTATGATGCTTTGCCAGAGATGGCCTTCATCAAGGGAGATCATGCCTGTTAAACTTGGTTGACTATGAGTCAAAGCCATGGACGTGACGGTGCACACTGCCTACATTGACAAAACCAAAGCGTTTGACACTACTCCCCACTCGGGCAGAATAGATAAAAACTCTCCCAGCTAGGCATCAACCTGTATGTTACCAGATGGGTAGCTAAAAGGGTCACTGATAGAACCCGCTCAGTCAAGATAGGGAAGCCACCTCTAGTAGTAGACCCGTAATAAGCAGTACATTCCAATGATCGGTCTTGGGGCCTCTACTGTTTGGGATATATTTTTCTGAGGTGCAAGCCAAAACTAGTCTGTGGATGACCAAGTTTTGAGATGACTGCAAGCTGAGTTTTGTCTTAATTCCCCTAGTGATGTGAATATCCTCCAAGAGGGCCCTACCCAAACTAATGACTGGTGCCAGAAGTATGGCCTCAAACTAAATGTCAAGAAATGCATCATTACCCCCTTTGGGGAAAAGGGTGCCCCCACTAATAACTACATTAACAATGTGCTAAGTACACAATCGGTCGTGAGGGACTTGGGCAACCAGGTTGATAGCAAACTGACTTTTGACCACCATGTTGCCTCTGTTTTACAGAAGGCTTTCTACGTGGCCCACCTCACAAGTAAAGGTATTTCATCCAGAACAAGGAGGTCATAGCATCCCTGTACTCCTTCCTCATCAGACTCATTATCGAGCACAAAGCCCCCCTTCGGTACGTACCTTGAAAAGCACGTACAGCAGCTGGAGAGACCACAGAGGTTCCTGACCAAGAAAATCCAGGGTCTCAAACACCTATCCTGTACAGATAAGCTAAAAGCCTTGTCCCTCTACTCAGTCTTGTACAGACTGCTCAGAGGTGACCTGTGTCTGGCATACAAGGCCGTCTCAGACCCAGCCTTGATGGAGTTGCTGCATGCCCGCAAGTCAAACTCCACTCATGCAACCGGCACATAAGGCCTCAATGTGGTCTGTGACATTAATAGAACTTATTGGCAGGATACATTTGTATCCCAAAGACTCCCTTATC